>NW_026908317.1:0-22117 GCF_033978785.1 Entelurus aequoreus
TCTCGATCGGACACTTAGAAAAAAAAAAAAAAAAAAAAAAAATTTGGATTTTTTCTAAGTACAAAATCGAGAGAGGCTAAAAATCACCTCTTTTTCCTTCTCTCGATCAGACACTTAGAAAAAAAACGGAGAAAAAAAAAAAAAAATTGGATTTTTTCTAAGTACAAAATCGAGAGAGGCTAAAAATCACCTCTTTTTCCTTCTCTCGATCAGACACTTAGAAAAAAAACGGAAAAAAAAAAAAAAAAATTTGGATTTTTTCTAAGTACAAAATCGAGAGAGGCTAAAAATCACCTCTATTTCCTTCTCTCGATCGGACACTTAGAAAAAAAAAAAAAAAAAAAAAAAAATTTGGATTTTTTCTAAGTACAAAATCGAGAGAGGCTAAAAATCACCTCTTTTTCCTTCTCTCGATCAGACACTTAGAAAAAAAACGGAAAAAAAAAAAAAAAAAATTTGGATTTTTTCTAAGTACAAAATCGAGAGAGGCTAAAAATCACCTCTTTTTCCTTCTCTCGATCAGACACTTAGAAAAAAAACGGAAAAAAAAAAAAAAAAATTTGGATTTTTTCTAAGTACAAAATCGAGAGAGGCTAAAAATCACCTCTTTTTCCTTCTCTCGATCAGACACTAAGAAAAAAAACAGAAAAAAAAAAAAAAAATTTGGATTTTTTCTAAGTACAAAATCGAGAGAGGCTAAAAATCACCTCTTTTTCCTTCTCTCGATCAGACACTTAGAAAAAAAACGGAAAAAAAAAAAAAAAAAAAATTGGATTTTTTCTAAGTACAAAATCGAGAGAGGCTAAAAATCACCTCTTTTTCCTTCTCTCGATCAGACACTAAGAAAAAAAACAGAAAAAAAAAAAAAAAAATTGGATTTTTTCTAAGTACAAAATCGAGAGAGGCTAAAAATCACCTCTTTTTCCTTCTCTCGATCGGACACTTAGAAAAAAAAAAAAAAAAAAAAAAAAAAAATTTGGATTTTTTCTAAGTACAAAATCGAGAGAGGCTAAAAATCACCTCTTTTTCCTTCTCTCGATCAGACACTTAGAAAAAAAACGGAAAAAAAAAAAAAAAAATTGGATTTTTTCTAAGTACAAAATCGAGAGAGGCTAAAAATCACCTCTTTTTCCTTCTCTCGATCGGACACTTAGAAAAAAAAAAAAAATAAAAAAAAAAATTGGATTTTTTCTAAGTACAAAATCGAGAGAGGCTAAAAATCACCTCTTTTTCCTTCTCTCGATCGGACACTTAGAAAAAAAAAAAAAAAAAAAAAAAAAATTTGGATTTTTTCTAAGTACAAAATCGAGAGGCTAAAAATCACCTCTTTTTCCTTCTCTCGATCAGACACTTAGAAAAAAAACGGAAAAAAAAAAAAAAAAATTTGGATTTTTTCTAAGTACAAAATCGAGAGAGGCTAAAAATCACCTCTTTTTCCTTCTCTCGATCAGACACTTAGAAAAAAAACGGAAAAAAAAAAAAAAAAAATTTGGATTTTTTCTAAGTACAAAATCGAGAGAGGTTAAAAATCACCTCTTTTTCCTTCTCTCGATCAGACACTTAGAAAAAAAAAAAAAAAAAAAAAAAAAATTGGATTTTTTCTAAGTACAAAATCGAGAGAGGCTAAAAATCACCTCTTTTTCCTTCTCTCGATCAGACACTTAGAAAAAAAACGGAAAAAAAAAAAAAAATATTTGGATTTTTTCTAAGTACAAAATCGAGAGAGGCTAAAAATCACCTCTTTTTCCTTCTCTCGATCAGACACTTAGAAAAAAAACGGAAAAAAAAAATAAAAAAATTTGGATATTTTTCTAAGTACAAAATCGAGAGAGGCTAAAAATCACCTCTTTTTCCTTCTCTCGATCGGACACTTAGAAAAAAAAAAAAAAAAAAAAAAAATTGGGATTTTTTCTAAGTACAAAATCGAGAGAGGCTAAAAATCACCTCTTTTTCCTTCTCTCGATCAGACACTTAGAAAAAAAACGGAAAAAAAAAAAAAAAAAATTTGGATTTTTTCTAAGTACAAAATCGAGAGAGGCTAAAAATCACCTCTTTTTCCTTCTCTCGATCGGACACTTAGAAAAAAAAAAAAAAAAAAAAAAAAAAAATTGGATTTTTTCTAAGTACAAAATCGAGAGAGGCTAAAAATCACCTCTTTTTCCTTCTCTCGATCAGACACTTAGAAAAAAAACGGAAAAAAAAAAAAAAAAAATTTGGATTTTTTCTAAGTACAAAATCGAGAGAGGCTAAAAATCACCTCTTTTTCCTTCTCTCGATCAGACACTAAGAAAAAAAACAGAAAAAAAAAAAAAAAATTTGGATTTTTTCTAAGTACAAAATCGAGAGAGGCTAAAAATCACCTCTTTTTCCTTCTCTCGATCGGACACTTAGAAAAAAAAAAAAAAAAAAAAAAAAAAAATTTGGATTTTTTCTAAGTACAAAATCGAGAGAGGCTAAAAATCACCTCTTTTTCCTTCTCTCGATCAGACACTTAGAAAAAAAACGGAAAAAAAAAAAAAAAAAATTTGGATTTTTTCTAAGTACAAAATCGAGAGAGGCTAAAAATCACCTCTTTTTCCTTCTCTCGATCGGACACTTAGAAAAAAAAAAAAAATTTGGATTTTTTCTAAGTACAAAATCGAGAGAGGCTAAAAATCACCTCTTTTTCCTTCTCTCGATCAGACACTTAGAAAAAAAACGGAAAAAAAAAAAAAAAAAATTTGGATTTTTTCTAAGTACAAAATCGAGAGAGGCTAAAAATCACCTCTTTTTCCTTCTCTCGATCAGACACTTAGAAAAAAAACGGAAAAAAAAAAAAAAAAAATTGGATTTTTTCTAAGTACAAAATCGAGAGAGGCTAAAAATCACCTCTTTTTCCTTCTCTCGATCAGACACTTAGAAAAAAAACGGAAAAAAAAAAAAAAAAAATTTGGATTTTTTCTAAGTACAAAATCGAGAGAGGCTAAAAATCACCTCTTTTTCCTTCTCTCGATCAGACACTTAGAAAAAAAACGGAAAAAAAAAAAAAAAAAAATTGGATTTTTTCTAAGTACAAAATCGAGAGAGGCTAAAAATCACCTCTTTTTCCTTCTCTCGATCAGACACTAAGAAAAAAAACAGAAAAAAAAAAAAAAAAAAATGGATTTTTTCTAAGTACAAAATCGAGAGAGGCTAAAAATCACCTCTTTTTCCTTCTCTCGATCGGACACTTAGAAAAAAAAAAAAAAAAAAAAAAAAAAAATTTGGATTTTTTCTAAGTACAAAATCGAGAGAGGCTAAAAATCACCTCTTTTTCCTTCTCTCGATCAGACACTTAGAAAAAAAACGGAAAAAAAAAAAAAAAAAATTGGATTTTTTCTAAGTACAAAATCGAGAGAGGCTAAAAATCACCTCTTTTTCCTTCTCTCGATCGGACACTTAGAAAAAAAAAAAAAAAAAAAAAAAAATTGGATTTTTTCTAAGTACAAAATCGAGAGAGGCTAAAAATCACCTCTTTTTCCTTCTCTCGATCGGACACTTAGAAAAAAAAAAAAAAAAAAAAAAAAATTTGGATTTTTTCTAAGTACAAAATCGAGAGGCTAAAAATCACCTCTTTTTCCTTCTCTCGATCAGACACTTAGAAAAAAAACGGAAAAAAAAAAAAAAAAATTTGGATTTTTTCTAAGTACAAAATCGAGAGAGGCTAAAAATCACCTCTTTTTCCTTCTCTCGATCAGACACTTAGAAAAAAAACGGAAAAAAAAAAAAAAAAATTTGGATTTTTTCTAAGTACAAAATCGAGAGAGGTTAAAAATCACCTCTTTTTCCTTCTCTCGATCAGACACTTAGAAAAAAAAAAAAAAAAAAAAAAAAAATTGGATTTTTTCTAAGTACAAAATCGAGAGAGGCTAAAAATCACCTCTTTTTCCTTCTCTCGATCAGACACTTAGAAAAAAAACGGAAAAAAAAAAAAAAATATTTGGATTTTTTCTAAGTACAAAATCGAGAGAGGCTAAAAATCACCTCTTTTTCCTTCTCTCGATCAGACACTTAGAAAAAAAACGGAAAAAAAAAATAAAAAAATTTGGATATTTTTCTAAGTACAAAATCGAGAGAGGCTAAAAATCACCTCTTTTTCCTTCTCTCGATCGGACACTTAGAAAAAAAAAAAAAAAAAAAAAAAAATTGGGATTTTTTCTAAGTACAAAATCGAGAGAGGCTAAAAATCACCTCTTTTTCCTTCTCTCGATCAGACACTTAGAAAAAAAACGGAAAAAAAAAAAAAAAAATTTGGATTTTTTCTAAGTACAAAATCGAGAGAGGCTAAAAATCACCTCTTTTTCCTTCTCTCGATCGGACACTTAGAAAAAAAAAAAAAAAAAAAAAAAAAAAATTGGATTTTTTCTAAGTACAAAATCGAGAGAGGCTAAAAATCACCTCTTTTTCCTTCTCTCGATCAGACACTTAGAAAAAAAACGGAAAAAAAAAAAAAAAAAATTTGGATTTTTTCTAAGTACAAAATCGAGAGAGGCTAAAAATCACCTCTTTTTCCTTCTCTCGATCAGACACTAAGAAAAAAAACAGAAAAAAAAAAAAAAAATTTGGATTTTTTCTAAGTACAAAATCGAGAGAGGCTAAAAATCACCTCTTTTTCCTTCTCTCGATCGGACACTTAGAAAAAAAAAAAAAAAAAAAAAAAAAAATTTGGATTTTTTCTAAGTACAAAATCGAGAGAGGCTAAAAATCACCTCTTTTTCCTTCTCTCGATCAGACACTTAGAAAAAAAACGGAAAAAAAAAAAAAAAAATTTGGATTTTTTCTAAGTACAAAATCGAGAGAGGCTAAAAATCACCTCTTTTTCCTTCTCTCGATCGGACACTTAGAAAAAAAAAAAAAAATTTGGATTTTTTCTAAGTACAAAATCGAGAGAGGCTAAAAATCACCTCTTTTTCCTTCTCTCGATCAGACACTTAGAAAAAAACGGAAAAAAAAAAAAAAAAATTTGGATTTTTTCTAAGTACAAAATCGAGAGAGGCTAAAAATCACCTCTTTTTCCTTCTCTCGATCAGACACTTAGAAAAAAAACGGAAAAAAAAAAAAAAAAATTGGGATTTTTTCTAAGTACAAAATCGAGAGAGGCTAAAAATCACCTCTTTTTCCTTCTCTCGATCAGACACTTAGAAAAAAAACGGAAAAAAAAAAAAAAAAATTTGGATTTTTTCTAAGTACAAAATCGAGAGAGGCTAAAAATCACCTCTTTTTCCTTCTCTCGATCGGACACTTAGAAAAAAAAAAAAAAAAAAAAAAAATTTGGATTTTTTCTAAGTACAAAATCGAGAGAGGCTAAAAATCACCTCTTTTTCCTTCTCTCGATCAGACACTTAGAAAAAAAACGGAGAAAAAAAAAAAAAAAATTGGATTTTTTCTAAGTACAAAATCGAGAGAGGCTAAAAATCACCTCTTTTTCCTTCTCTCGATCAGACACTTAGAAAAAAAACGGAAAAAAAAAAAAAAAATTTGGATTTTTTCTAAGTACAAAATCGAGAGAGGCTAAAAATCACCTCTTTTTCCTTCTCTCGATCGGACACTTAGAAAAAAAAAAAAAAAAAAAAAAAAATTTGGATTTTTTCTAAGTACAAAATCGAGAGAGGCTAAAAATCACCTCTTTTTCCTTCTCTCGATCAGACACTTAGAAAAAAAACGGAAAAAAAAAAAAAAAAATTTGGATTTTTTCTAAGTACAAAATCGAGAGAGGCTAAAAATCACCTCTTTTTCCTTCTCTCGATCAGACACTTAGAAAAAAAACGGGAAAAAAAAAAAAAAATTTGGATTTTTTCTAAGTACAAAATCGAGAGAGGCTAAAAATCACCTCTTTTTCCTTCTCTCGATCGGACACTTAGAAAAAAAAAAAAAAAAAAAAAAAAATTTGGATTTTTTCTAAGTACAAAATCGAGAGAGGCTAAAAATCACCTCTTTTTCCTTCTCTCGATCAGACACTTAGAAAAAAAACGGAAAAAAAAAAAAAAAAATTGGGATTTTTTCTAAGTACAAAATCGAGAGAGGCTAAAAATCACCTCTTTTTCCTTCTCTCGATCAGACACTTAGAAAAAAAACAGAAAAAAAAAAAAATTTGGATTTTTTCTAAGTACAAAATCGAGAGAGGCTAAAAATCACCTCTTTTTCCTTCTCTCGATCGGACACTTAGGAAAAAAAAAAAAAAAAAAAAAAAAAATTTGGATTTTTTCTAAGTACAAAATCGAGAGAGGCTAAAAATCACCTCTTTTTCCTTCTCTCGATCAGACACTTAGAAAAAAAACGGAAAAAAAAAAAAAAAAATTGGGATTTTTTCTTAGTACAAAATCGAGAGAGGCTAAAAATCACCTCTTTTTCCTTCTCTCGATCAGACACTTAGAAAAAAAACAGAAAAAAAAAAAAAAATTTGGATTTTTTCTAAGTACAAAATCGAGAGAGGCTAAAAATCACCTCTTTTTCCTTCTCTCGATCGGACACTTAGGAAAAAAAAAAAAAAAAAAAAAAAAAAAAATTTGGATTTTTTCTAAGTACAAAATCGAGAGAGGCTAAAAATCACCTCTTTTTCCTTCTCTCGATCAGACACTTAGAAAAAAACGGAAAAAAAAAAAAAAAAATTTGGATTTTTTCTAAGTACAAAATCGAGAGAGGCTAAAAATCACCTCTTTTTCCTTCTCTCGATCAGACACTTAGAAAAAAAACGGAAAAAAAAAAAAAAATTTGGATTTTTTCTAAGTACAAAATCGAGAGAGGCTAAAAATCACCTCTTTTTCCTTCTCTCGATCGGACACTTAGAAAAAAAAAAAAAAAAAAAAAAAAAAATTGGATTTTTTCTAAGTACAAAATCGAGAGAGGCTAAAAATCCCTCTTTTTCCTTCTCTCGATCAGACACTTAGAAAAAAAACGGAAAAAAAAAAAAAAAAATTTGGATTTTTTCTAAGTACAAAATCGAGAGAGGCTAAAAATCACCTCTTTTTCCTTCTCTCGATCGGACACTTAGAAAAAAAAAAAAAAAAAAAAAAAAAAAATTGGATTTTTTCTAAGTACAAAATCGAGAGAGGCTAAAAATCACCTCTTTTTCCTTCTCTCGATCAGACACTTAGAAAAAAAACGGAAAAAAAAAAAAAAAAAATTTGGATTTTTTCTAAGTACAAAATCGAGAGAGGCTAAAAATCACCTCTTTTTCCTTCTCTCGATCAGACACTTAGAAAAAAAACGGAAAAAAAAAAAAAAATTTGGATTTGTTTCTAAGTACAAAATCGAGAGAGGCTAAAAATCACCTCTTTTTCCTTCTCTCGATCGGACACTTAGAAAAAAAAAATAATAAAAAAAAAAATTTGGATTTTTTCTAAGTACAAAATCGAGAGAGGCTAAAAATCACCTCTTTTTCCTTCTCTCGATCAGACACTTAGAAAAAAAACGGAAAAAAAAAAAAAAAATTTGGATTTGTTTCTAAGTACAAAATCGAGAGAGGCTAAAAATCACCTCTTTTTCCTTCTCTCGATCGGACACTTAGAAAAAAAAAAAAAAAAAAAAAAAAAAATTTGGATTTTTTCTAAGTACAAAATCGAGAGAGGCTAAAAATCACCTCTTTTTCCTTCTCTCGATCAGACACTTAGAAAAAAAACGGAAAAAAAAAAAAAAAAAATTTGGATTTTTTCTAAGTACAAAATCGAGAGAGGCTAAAAATCACCTCTTTTTCCTTCTCTCGATCGGACACTTAGAAAAAAAAAAAAAAATTTGGATTTTTTCTAAGTACAAAATCGAGAGAGGCTAAAAATCACCTCTTTTTCCTTCTCTCGATCAGACACTTAGAAAAAAAACGGAAAAAAAAAAAAATAAATTTGGATTTTTTCTAAGTACAAAATCGAGAGAGGCTAAAAATCACCTCTTTTTCCTTCTCTCGATCAGACACTTAGAAAAAAACGGAAAAAAAAAAAAAAAAAATTGGGATTTTTTCTAAGTACAAAATCGAGAGAGGCTAAAAATCACCTCTTTTTCCTTCTCTCGATCAGACACTTAGAAAAAAAACGGAAAAAAAAAAAAAAAATTTGGATTTTTTCTAAGTACAAAATCGAGAGAGGCTAAAAATCACCTCTTTTTCCTTCTCTCGATCGGACACTTAGAAAAAAAAAAAAAAAAAAAAAAAAATTTGGATTTTTTCTAAGTACAAAATCGAGAGAGGCTAAAAATCACCTCTTTTTCCTTCTCTCGATCAGACACTTAGAAAAAAAACGGAAAAAAAAAAAAAAAAATTGGATTTTTTCTAAGTACAAAATCGAGAGAGGCTAAAAATCACCTCTTTTTCCTTCTCTCGATCAGACACTTAGAAAAAAAACGGAAAAAAAAAAAAAAAAATTTGGATTTTTTCTAAGTACAAAATCGAGAGAGGCTAAAAATCACCTCTTTTTCCTTCTCTCGATCGGACACTTAGAAAAAAAAAAAAAAAAAAAAAAAATTTGGATTTTTTCTAAGTACAAAATCGAGAGAGGCTAAAAATCACCTCTTTTTCCTTCTCTCGATCAGACACTTAGAAAAAAAACGGAAAAAAAAAAAAAAAAATTGGGATTTTTCTAAGTACAAAATCGAGAGAGGCTAAAAATCACCTCTTTTTCCTTCTCTCGATCAGACACTTAGAAAAAAAACGGAAAAAAAAAAAAAAAAATTTGGATTTTTTCTAAGTACAAAATCGAGAGAGGCTAAAAATCACCTCTTTTTCCTTCTCTCGATCGGACACTTAGAAAAAAAAAAAAAAAAAAAAAAAAAATTTGGATTTTTCTAAGTACAAAATCGAGAGAGGCTAAAAATCACCTCTTTTTCCTTCTCTCGATCAGACACTTAGAAAAAAAACGGAAAAAAAAAAAAAAAAATTGGATTTTTTCTAAGTACAAAATCGAGAGAGGCTAAAAATCACCTCTTTTTCCTTCTCTCGATCAGACACTTAGAAAAAAAACAAAAAAAAAAAAAAAATTTGGATTTTTTCTAAGTACAAAATCGAGAGAGGCTAAAAATCACCTCTTTTTCCTTCTCTCGATCGGACACTTAGGAAAAAAAAAAAAAAAAAAAAAAAAAATTTGGATTTTTTCTAAGTACAAAATCGAGAGAGGCTAAAAATCACCTCTTTTTCCTTCTCTCGATCAGACACTTAGAAAAAAAAACGGAAAGAAAAAAAACGGAAAAAAAAAAAAAAAAAATTGGGATTTTTTCTTAGTACAAAATCGAGAGAGGCTAAAAATCACCTCTTTTTCCTTCTCTCGATCAGACACTTAGAAAAAAAACAGAAAAAAAAAAAAAAATTTGGATTTTTTCTAAGTACAAAATCGAGAGAGGCTAAAAATCACCTCTTTTTCCTTCTCTCGATCGGACACTTAGGAAAAAAAAAAAAAAAAAAAAAAAAAAATTTGGATTTTTTCTAAGTACAAAATCGAGAGAGGCTAAAAATCACCTCTTTTTCCTTCTCTCGATCAGACACTTAGAAAAAAAACGGAAAAAAAAAAAAAAAAATTTGGATTTTTTCTAAGTACAAAATCGAGAGAGGCTAAAAATCACCTCTTTTTCCTTCTCTCGATCAGACACTTAGAAAAAAAACGGAAAAAAAAAAAAAAAATTTTGGATTTTTTCTAAGTACAAAATCGAGAGAGGCTAAAAATCACCTCTTTTTCCTTCTCTCGATCGGACACTTAGGAAAAAAAAAAAAAAAAAAAAAAAAAAAATTTGGATTTTTTCTAAGTACAAAATCGAGAGAGGCTAAAAATCACCTCTTTTTCCTTCTCTCGATCAAACACTTAGGAAAAAAAAAAAAAAAAAAAAAAAAAAATTTGGATTTTTTCTAAGTACAAAATCGAGAGAGGCTAAAAATCACCTCTTTTTCCTTCTCTCGATCAGACACTTAGAAAAAAAACGGAAAAAAAAAAAAAAAAATTTGGATTTTTTCTAAGTACAAAATCGAGAGAGGCTAAAAATCACCTCTTTTTCCTTCTCTCGATCAGACACTTAGAAAAAAAACGGAAAAAAAAAAAAAAAATTTTGGATTTTTTCTAAGTACAAAATCGAGAGAGGCTAAAAATCACCTCTTTTTCCTTCTCTCGATCGGACACTTAGAAAAAAAAAAAAAAAAAAAAAAAAAAAATTGGATTTTTTCTAAGTACAAAATCGAGAGAGGCTAAAAATCCCCTCTTTTTCCTTCTCTCGATCAGACACTTAGAAAAAAAACGGAAAAAAAAAAAAAAAAAATTTGGATTTTTTCTAAGTACAAAATCGAGAGAGGCTAAAAATCACCTCTTTTTCCTTCTCTCGATCGGACACTTAGAAAAAAAAAAAAAAAAAAAAAAAAAATTGGATTTTTTCTAAGTACAAAATCGAGAGAGGCTAAAAATCACCTCTTTTTCCTTCTCTCGATCAGACACTTAGAAAAAAAACGGAAAAAAAAAAAAAAAAAATTTGGATTTTTTCTAAGTACAAAATCGAGAGAGGCTAAAAATCACCTCTTTTTCCTTCTCTCGATCAGACACTTAGAAAAAAAACGGAAAAAAAAAAAAAAATTTGGATTTGTTTCTAAGTACAAAATCGAGAGAGGCTAAAAATCACCTCTTTTTCCTTCTCTCGATCGGACACTTAGAAAAAAAAAAATAATAAAATAAAAAATTTGGATTTTTTCTAAGTACAAAATCGAGAGAGGCTAAAAATCACCTCTTTTTCCTTCTCTCGATCAGACACTTAGAAAAAAAACGGAAAAAAAAAAAAAAATTTGGATTTGTTTCTAAGTACAAAATCGAGAGAGGCTAAAAATCACCTCTTTTTCCTTCTCTCGATCAGACACTTAGAAAAAAAACGGAAAAAAAAAAAAAAAAATTTGGATTTTTTCTCAGTACAAAATCGAGAGAGGCTAAAAATCACCTCTTTTTCCTTCTCTCGATCGGACACTTAGAAAAAAAAAAAAAAAAAAAAAAAAAAATTTGGATTTTTTCTAAGTACAAAATCGAGAGAGGCTAAAAATCACCTCTTTTTCCTTCTCTCGATCAGACACTTAGAAAAAAAACGGAGAAAAAAAAAAAAAAAAATTGGATTTTTTCTAAGTACAAAATCGAGAGAGGCTAAAAATCACCTCTTTTTCCTTCTCTCGATCAGACACTTAGAAAAAAAACAGAAAAAAAAAACAAAAAAATTGGATTTTTTCTAAGTACAAAATCGAGAGAGGCTAAAAATCACCTCTTTTTTCTTCTCTCGATCGGACACTTAGAAAAAAAAAAAAAAAAAAAAAAAAAAATTTGGATTTTTTCTAAGTACAAAATCGAGAGAGGCTAAAAATCACCTCTTTTTCCTTCTCTCGATCAGACACTTAGAAAAAAAACGGAAAAAAAAAAAAAAAAAATTTGGATTTTTTCTAAGTACAAAATCGAGAGAGGCTAAAAATCACCTCTTTTTCCTTCTCTCGATCGGACACTTAGAAAAAAAATAAAATAAAAAAAAAAATTGGATTTTTTCTAAGTACAAAATCGAGAGAGGCTAAAAATCACCTCTTTTTCCTTCTCTCGATCAGACACTTAGAAAAAAAACGGAAAAAAAAAAAAAAAAAATTTGGATTTTTTCTAAGTACAAAATCGAGAGAGGCTAAAAATCACCTCTTTTTCCTTCTCTCGATCAGACACTTAGAAAAAAAACGGAAAAAAAAAACAAAAAAATTTGGATTTTTTCTAAGTACAAAATCGAGAGAGGCTAAAAATCACCTCTTTTTCCTTCTCTCGATCGGACACTTAGAAAAAAAAAAAAAAAAAATTTGGATTTTTTCTAAGTACAAAATCGAGAGAGGCTAAAAATCACCTCTTTTTCCTTCTCTCGATCAGACACTTAGAAAAAAAACGGAAAAAAAAAAAAAAAAAATTTGGATTTTTTCTAAGTACAAAATCGAGAGAGGCTAAAAATCACCTCTTTTTCCTTCTCTCGATCAGACACTTAGAAAAAAAACGGAAAAAAAAAAAAAAAAAAATTGGATTTTTTCTAAGTACAAAATCGAGAGAGGCTAAAAATCACCTCTTTTTCCTTCTCTCGATCAGACACTTAGAAAAAAAACGGAAAAAAAAAAAAAAAAATTTGGATTTTTTCTAAGTACAAAATCGAGAGAGGCTAAAAATCACCTCTTTTTCCTTCTCTCGATCAGACACTTAGAAAAAAAACGAAAAAAAAAAAAAAAAAAATTGGGATTTTTTCTAAGTACAAAATCGAGAGAGGCTAAAAATCACCTCTTTTTCCTTCTCTCGATCAGACACTTAGAAAAAAAACAGAAAAAAAAAAAAAAATTTGGATTTTTTCCAAGTACAAAATCGAGAGAGGCTAAAAATCACCTCTTTTTCCTTCTCTCGATCGGACACTTAGGGAAAAAAAAAAAAAAAAAAAAAAAAAAAATTTGGATTTTTTCTAAGTACAAAATCGAGAGAGGCTAAAAATCACCTCTTTTTCCTTCTCTCGATCAGACACTTAGAAAAAAAACGGAAAAAAAAAAAAAAAAATTTGGATTTTTTCTAAGTACAAAATCGAGAGAGGCTAAAAATCACCTCTTTTTCCTTCTCTCGATCGGACACTTAGAAAAAAAAAAAAAAAAAAAAAAAAAAAAAATTTGGATTTTTTCTAAGTACAAAATCGAGAGAGGCTAAAAATCCCCTCTTTTTCCTTCTCTCGATCAGACACTTAGAAAAAAAACGGAAAAAAAAAAAAAAAAAATTTGGATTTTTTCTAAGTACAAAATCGAGAGAGGCTAAAAATCACCTCTTTTTCCTTCTCTCGATCGGACACTTAGAAAAAAAAAAAAAAAAAAAAAAAAAATTGGATTTTTTCTAAGTACAAAATCGAGAGAGGCTAAAAATCACCTCTTTTTCCTTCTCTCGATCAGACACTTAGAAAAAAAACGGAAAAAAAAAAAAAAAAATTTGGATTTTTTCTAAGTACAAAATCGAGAGAGGCTAAAAATCACCTCTTTTTCCTTCTCTCGATCAGACACTTAGAAAAAAAACGGAAAAAAAAAAAAAAAAAATTTGGATTTTTTTCTTAGTACAAAATCGAGAGAGGCTAAAAATCACCTCTTTTTCCTTCTCTCGATCGGACACTTAGAAAAAAAAAATAAATAAAATAAAAAATTTGGATTTTTTCTAAGTACAAAATCGAGAGAGGCTAAAAATCACCTCTTTTTCCTTCTCTCGATCAGACACTTAGAAAAAAAACGGAAAAAAAAAAAAAAAAAAATTGGATTTTTTCTCAGTACAAAATCGAGAGAGGCTAAAAATCACCTCTTTTTCCTTCTCTCGATCGGACACTTAGAAAAAAAAAAAAAAAAAAAAAAAAAAATTTGGATTTTTTCTAAGTACAAAATCGAGAGAGGCTAAAAATCACCTCTTTTTCCTTCTCTCGATCAGACACTTAGAAAAAAAACGGAAAAAAAAAAAAAAAATTTTGGATTTTTTCTAAGTACAAAATCGAGAGAGGCTAAAAATCACCTCTTTTTCCTTCTCTCGATCGGACACTTAGAAAAAAAATAAAATAAAAAAAAAAATTGGATTTTTTCTAAGTACAAAATCGAGAGAGGCTAAAAATCACCTCTTTTTCCTTCTCTCGATCAGACACTTAGAAAAAAAACGGAAAAAAAAAAAAAAAAAATTTGGATTTTTTTCTAAGTACAAAATCGAGAGAGGCTAAAAATCACCTCTTTTTCCTTCTCTCGATCAGACACTTAGAAAAAAAACGGAAAAAAAAAAAAAAAAAATTTGGATTTTTTCTAAGTACAAAATCGAGAGAGGCTAAAAATCACCTCTTTTTCCTTCTCTCGATCGGACACTTAGAAAAAAATAAAAAATAAAAATAAAATTTGGATTTTTTCTGAGTACAAAATCGAGAGAGGCTAAAAATCACCTCTTTTTCCTTCTCTCGATCAGACACTAAGAAAAAAAACAGAAAAAAAAAAAAAAAAATTTGGATTTTTTCTAAGTACAAAATCGAGAGAGGCTAAAAATCACCTCTTTTTCCTTCTCTCGATCGGACACTTAGAAAAAAAAAAAAAAAAAAAAAAAAAAATTTGGATTTTTTCTAAGTACAAAATCGAGAGAGGCTAAAAATCACCTCTTTTTCCTTCTCTCGATCAGACACTTAGAAAAAAAACGGAAAAAAAAAAAAAAAAAATTTGGATTTTTTCTAAGTACAAAATCGAGAGAGGCTAAAAATCACCTCTTTTTCCTTCTCTCGATCAGACACTAAGAAAAAAAACAGAAAAAAAAAAAAAAAAAATTGGATTTTTTCTAAGTACAAAATCGAGAGAGGCTAAAAATCACCTCTTTTTCCTTCTCTCGATCGGACACTTAGAAAAAAAAAAAAAAAAAAAAAAAAAAATTTGATTTTTTCTAAGTACAAAATCGAGAGGCTAAAAATCACCTCTTTTTCCTTCTCTCGATCAGACACTTAGAAAAAAAACGGAAAAAAAAAAAAAAAAAATTGGATTTTTTCTAAGTACAAAATCGAGAGAGGCTAAAAATCACCTCTTTTTCCTTCTCTCGATCGGACACTTAGAAAAAAAAAAAAAAATAAATAAAAAATTGGATTTTTTCTAAGTACAAAATCGAGAGAGGCTAAAAATCACCTCTTTTTCCTTCTCTCGATCAGACACTTAGAAAAAAAACGGAAAAGAAAAAAAAAAAAATTTGGATTTTTTCTAAGTACAAAATCGAGAGAGGCTAAAAATCACCTCTTTTTCCTTCTCTCGATCAGACACTAAGAAAAAAAACGGAAAAAAAAAAAAAAAAAATTTGGATTTTTTTCTAAGTACAAAATCGAGAGAGGCTAAAAATCACCTCTTTTTCCTTCTCTCGATCGGACACTTAGAAAAAAAAAAAAAAAAAAAAAAAAATTTGGATTTTTTCTAAGTACAAAATCGAGAGAGGCTAAAAATCACCTCTTTTTCCTTCTCTCGATCAGACACTTAGAAAAAAAACGGAAAAAAAAAAAAAAAAAATTTGGATTTTTTCTAAGTACAAAATCGAGAGAGGCTAAAAATCACCTCTTTTTCCTTCTCTCGATCGGACACTTAGAAAAAAAAAAAAAAAAAAAAAAAATTTGGATTTTTTCTAAGTACAAAATCGAGAGGCTAAAAATCACCTCTTTTTCCTTCTCTCGATCAGACACTTAGAAAAAAAACGGAAAAAAAAAAAAAAAAATTGGATTTTTTCTAAGTACAAAATCGAGAGAGGCTAAAAATCACCTCTTTTTCCTTCTCTCGATCAGACACTTAGAAAAAAAACGGAAAAAAAAAAAAAAAAAATTTGGATTTTTTCTAAGTACAAAATCGAGAGAGGTTTAAAATCACCTCTTTTTCCTTCTCTCGATCAGACACTTAGAAAAAAAACGGAAAAAAAAAAAAAAAAAATTTGGATTTTTTCTAAGTACAAAATCGAGAGAGGCTAAAAATCACCTCTTTTTCCTTCTCTCGATCGGACACTTAGAAAAAAAAAAAAAAAAAAAAAAAATTTGGATTTTTTCTAAGTACAAAATCGAGAGAGGCTAAAAATCACCTCTTTTTCCTTCTCTCGATCAGACACTTAGAAAAAAAACGGAAAAAAAAAAAAAAAAAATTGGGATTTTTTCTAAGTACAAAATCGAGAGAGGCTAAAAATCACCTATTTTTCCTTCTCTCGATCAGACACTTAGAAAAAAAACGGAAAAAAAAAAAAAAAAATTTGGATTTTTTCTAAGTACAAAATCGAGAGAGGCTAAAAATCACCTCTTTTTCCTTCTCTCGATCAGACACTTAGAAAAAAATCCAAAAATTTGGATTTTTTTCTAAGTACAAAATCGAGAGAGGCTAAAAATCACCTCTTTTTCCTTCTCTCGATCGGACACTTAGAAAAAAAAAAAAAAAAAAAAAAAATTTGGATTTTTTCTAAGTACAAAATCGAGAGAGGCTAAAAATCACCTCTTTTTCCTTCTCTCGATCAGACACTTAGAAAAAAAAACGGAAAAAAAAAAAAAAAAATTTGGATTTTTTCTAAGTACAAAATCGAGAGAGGCTAAAAATCACCTCTTTTTCCTTCTCTCGATCGGACACTTAGAAAAAAAAAAAAAAAAAAAATTTGGATTTTTTCTAAGTACAAAATCGAGAGAGGCTAAAAATCACCTCTTTTTCCTTCTCTCGATCAGACACTTAGAAAAAAAACGGAAAAAAAAAAAAAAAAAATTGGGATTTTTTCTAAGTACAAAATCGAGAGAGGCTAAAAATCACCTCTTTTTCCTTCTCTCGATCAGACACTTAGAAAAAAAAACGGAAAAAAAAAAAAAAAAAATTTGGATTTTTTCTAAGTACAAAATCGAGAGAGGCTAAAAATCACCTCTTTTTCCTTCTCTCGATCGGACACTTAGAAAAAAAAAAAAAAAAAAAAAAAAAATTTGGATTTTTTCTAAGTACAAAATCGAGAGAGGCTAAAAATCACCTCTTTTTCCTTCTCTCGATCAGACACTTAGAAAAAAAACGGAAAAAAAAAAAAAAAAAATTTGGATTTTTTCTAAGTACAAAATCGAGAGAGGCTAAAAATCACCTCTTTTTCCTTCTCTCGATCGGACACTTAGAAAAAAAAAAAAAAAAAAAAAAAAAAAATTTGGATTTTTTCTAAGTACAAAATCGAGAGAGGCTAAAAATCACCTCTTTTTCCTTCTCTCGATCAGACACTTAGAAAAAAAACGGAAAAAAAAAAAAAAAAATTTGGATATTTTTCTAAGTACAAAATCGAGAGAGGCTAAAAATCACCTCTTTTTCCTTCTCTCGATCGGACACTTAGAAAAAAAAAAAAAAAAAAAAAAAAATTGGGATTTTTTCTAAGTACAAAATCGAGAGAGGCTAAAAATCACCTCTTTTTCCTTCTCTCGATCAGACACTTAGAAAAAAAACGGAAAAAAAAAAAAAAAAAATTTGATTTTTTTCTAAGTACAAAATCGAGAGAGGCTAAAAATCACCTCTTTTTCCTTCTCTCGATCAGACACTTAGAAAAAAAAAAAAAAAAAAAAAAAAAATTTGGATTTTTTCTAAGTACAAAATCGAGAGGCTAAAAATCACCTCTTTTTCCTTCTCTCGATCAGACACTTAGAAAAAAAACGGAAAAAAAAAAAAAAAAATTTGGATTTTTTCTAAGTACAAAATCGAGAGAGGCTAAAAATCACCTCTTTTTCCTTCTCTCGATCGGACACTTAGAAAAAAAAAATAAATAAATAAAAAAATTTGGATTTTTTCTAAGTACAAAATCGAGAGAGGCTAAAAATCACCTCTTTTTCCTTCTCTCGATCAGACACTTAGAAAAAAAACGGAAAAAAAAAAAAAAAAAATTTGGATTTTTTTTAAGTACAAAATCGAGAGAGGCTAAAAATCACCTCTTTTTCCTTCTCTCGATCAGACACTTAGAAAAAAAACGGAAAAAAAAAAAAAAAAAATTTGGATTTTTTCTAAGTACAGAATCAAGAGAGGCTAAAAATCACCTTTTTTTCCTTCTCTCAATCGGACACTTAGAAAAAAAAAAAAAAAAAAAAAAAAAATTTGGATTTTTTCTAAGTACAAAATCGAGAGAGGCTAAAAATCACCTCTTTTTCCTTCTCTCGATCAGACACTTAGAAAAAAAACGGAAAAAAAAAAAAAAAAAATTTGGATTTTTTCTAAGTACAAAATCGAGAGAGGCTAAAAATCACCTCTTTTTCCTTCTCTCGATCAGACACTTAGAAAAAAAACAGAAAATAAAAAAAAAAATTTTGGATTTTTTCTAAGTACAAAATCGAGAGAGGCTAAAAATCACCTCTTTTTCCTTCTCTCGATCAGACACTAAGAAAAAAAACAGAAAAAAAAAAATAAAATTTGGATTTTTTCTAAGTACAAAATCGAGAGAGGCTAAAAATCACCTCTTTTTCCTTCTCTCGATCGGACACTTAGAAAAAAAAAAAAAAAAAAAAAAAAAAATTTGGATTTTTTCTAAGTACAAAATCGAGAGAGGCTAAAAATCACCTCTTTTTCCTTCTCTCGATCAGACACTTAGAAAAAAAACGGAAAAAAAAAAAAAAAAAATTTGGATTTTTTCTAAGTACAAAATCGAGAGAGGCTAAAAATCACCTCTTTTTCCTTCTCTCGATCGGACACTTAGAAAAAAAAAAAAAAAAATTTGGATTTTTTCTAAGTACAAAATCGAGAGAGGCTAAAAATCACCTCTTTTTCCTTCTCTCGATCAGACACTTAGAAAAAAAACGGAAAAAAAAAAAAAAAAAATTTGGATTTTTTCTAAGTACAAAATCGAGAGAGGCTAAAAATCACCTCTTTTTCCTTCTCTCGATCAGACACTTAGAAAAAAAACGGAAAAAAAAAAATAAAAATTTGGATTTTTTCTAAGTACAAAATCGAGAGAGGCTAAAAATCACCTCTTTTTCCTTCTCTCGATCAGACACTTAGAAAAAAAACGGAGAAAAAAAAAAAAAATTTGGATTTTTTCTAAGTACAAAATCGAGAGAGGCTAAAAATCACCTCTTTTTCCTTCTCTCGATCAGACACTTAGAAAAAAAACGGAAAAAAAAAAAAAAAAAATTTGGATTTTTTCTAAGTACAGAATCAAGAGAGGCTAAAAATCACCTTTTTTTCCTTCTCTCAATCGGACACTTAGAAAAAAAAAAAAAAAAAAAAAAATTTGGATTTTTTCTAAGTACAAAATCGAGAGAGGCTAAAAATCACCTCTTTTTCCTTCTCTCGATCAGACACTTAGAAAAAAAACGGAAAAAAAAAAAAAAAAAATTTGGATTTTTTCTAAGTACAAAATCGAGAGAGGCTAAAAATCACCTCTTTTTCCTTCTCTCGATCAGACACTTAGAAAAAAACAGAAAATAAAAAAAAAATTTGGATTTTTTCTAAGTACAAAATCGAGAGAGGCTAAAATCACCTCTTTTTCCTTCTCTCGATCGGACACTTAGGAAAAAAAAAAAAAAAAAATTGGATTTTTTCTAAGTACAAAATCGAGAGAGGCTAAAAATCACCTCTTTTTCCTTCTCTCGATCAGACACTTAGAAAAAAAACGGAAAAAAAAAAAAAAAAATTGGATTTTTTCTAAGTACAAAATCGAGAGAGGCTAAAAATCACCTCTTTTTCCTTCTCTCGATCAGACACTTAGAAAAAAAAAAAAAATTTGGATTTTTTCTAAGTACAAAATCGAGAGAGGCTAAAAATCACCTCTTTTTCCTTCTCTCGATCGGACACTTAGGGAAAAAAAAAAAAAAAAAAAAAAAAAAATTTGGATTTTTTCTAAGTACAAAATCGAGAGAGGCTAAAAATCACCTCTTTTTCCTTCTCTCGATCAGACACTTAGAAAAAAAACGGAAAAAAAAAAAAAAAAATTTGGATTTGTTTCTAAGTACAAAATCGAGAGAGGCTAAAAATCACCTCTTTTTCCTTCTCTCGATCGGACACTTAGAAAAAAAAAAATAATAAAATAAAAAATTTGGATTTTTTCTAAGTACAAAATCGAGAGAGGCTAAAAATCACCTCTTTTTCCTTCTCTCGATCAGACACTTAGAAAAAAACGGAAAAAAAAAAAAAAATTTGGATTTGTTTCTAAGTACAAAATCGAGAGAGGCTAAAAATCACCTCTTTTTCCTTCTCTCGATCGGACACTTAGAAAAAAAAAAAAAAAAAAAAAAAAAAATTTGGATTTTTTCTAAGTACAAAATCGAGAGAGGCTAAAAATCACCTCTTTTTCCTTTTTCCTTCTCTCGATCAGACACTTAGAAAAAAAAACGGAAAAAAAAAAAAAAAAAATTTGGATTTTTTCTAAGTACAAAATCGAGAGAGGCTAAAAATCACCTCTTTTTCCTTCTCTCGATCGGACACTTAGAAAAAAAAAAAAAAATTTGGATTTTTTCTAAGTACAAATCGAGAGAGGCTAAAAATCACCTCTTTTTCCTTCTCTCGATCAGACACTTAGAAAAAAAACGGAAAAAAAAAAAAATAAAATTTGGATTTTTTCTAAGTACAAAATCGAGAGAGGCTAAAAATCACCTCTTTTTCCTTCTCTCGATCAGACACTTAGAAAAAAAACGGAAAAAAAAAAAAAAAAAATTGGGATTTTTTCTAAGTACAAAATCGAGAGAGGCTAAAAATCACCTCTTTTTCCTTCTCTCGATCAGACACTTAGAAAAAAAACGGAAAAAAAAAAAAAAAAATTTGGATTTTTTCTAAGTACAAAATCGAGAGAGGCTAAAAATCACCTCTTTTTCCTTCTCTCGATCGGACACTTAGAAAAAAAAAAAAAAAAAAAAAAAAATTTGGATTTTTTCTAAGTACAAAATCGAGAGAGGCTAAAAATCACCTCTTTTTCCTTCTCTCGATCAGACACTTAGAAAAAAAACGGAGAAAAAAAAAAAAAAATTGGATTTTTTCTAAGTACAAAATCGAGAGAGGCTAAAAATCACCTCTTTTTCCTTCTCTCGATCAGACACTTAGAAAAAAAAACGGAAAAAAAAAAAAAAAAAATTTGGATTTTTTCTAAGTACAAAATCGAGAGAGGCTAAAAATCACCTCTTTTTCCTTCTCTCGATCGGACACTTAGAAAAAAAAAAAAAAAAAAAAAAAAAATTGGGATTTTTTCTAAGTACAAAATCGAGAGAGGCTAAAAATCACCTCTTTTTCCTTCTCTCGATCAGACACTTAGAAAAAAAACGGAAAAAAAAAAAAAAAAATTTGATTTTTTCTAAGTACAAAATCGAGAGAGGCTAAAAATCACCTCTTTTTCCTTCTCTCGATCAGACACTTAGAAAAAAAAAGAAAAAAAAAAAAAAAAATTTGGATTTTTTCTAAGTACAAAATCGAGAGGCTAAAAATCACCTCTTTTTCCTTCTCTCGATCAGACACTTAGAAAAAAAACGGAAAAAAAAAAAAAAAAATTTGGATTTTTTCTAAGTACAAAATCGAGAGAGGCTAAAAATCACCTCTTTTTCCTTCTCTCGATCGGACACTTAGAAAAAAAAAAATAAATAAATAAAAAATTTGGATTTTTTCTAAGTACAAAATCGAGAGAGGCTAAAAATCACCTCTTTTTCCTTCTCTCGATCAGACACTTAGAAAAAAAACGGAAAAAAAAAAAAAAAAAATTTGGATTTTTTTAAGTACAAAATCGAGAGAGGCTAAAAATCACCTCTTTTTCCTTCTCTCGATCAGACACTTAGAAAAAAAACGGAAAAAAAAAAAAAAAAAATTTGGATTTTTTCTAAGTACAGAATCAAGAGAGGCTAAAAATCACCTTTTTTTCCTTCTCTCAATCGGACACTTAGAAAAAAAAAAAAAAAAAAAAAAAAAAATTTGGATTTTTTCTAAGTACAAAATCGAGAGAGGCTAAAAATCACCTCTTTTTCCTTCTCTCGATCAGACACTTAGAAAAAAAAACGGAAAAAAAAAAAAAAAAATTTGGATTTTTTCTAAGTACAAAATCGAGAGAGGCTAAAAATCACCTCTTTTTCCTTCTCTCGATCAGACACTTAGAAAAAAAACAGAAAATAAAAAAAAAAAATTTTGGATTTTTTCTAAGTACAAAATCGAGAGAGGCTAAAAATCACCTCTTTTTCCTTCTCTCGATCAGACACTAAGAAAAAAACAGAAAAAAAAAAATAAAATTTGGATTTTTTCTAAGTACAAAATCGAGAGAGGCTAAAAATCACCTCTTTTTCCTTCTCTCGATCGGACACTTAGAAAAAAAAAAAAAAAAAAAAAAAAAAAATTTGGATTTTTTCTAAGTACAAAATCGAGAGAGGCTAAAAATCACCTCTTTTTCCTTCTCTCGATCAGACACTTAGAAAAAAAACGGAAAAAAAAAAAAAAAAATTTGGATTTTTTCTAAGTACAAAATCGAGAGAGGCTAAAAATCACCTCTTTTTCCTTCTCTCGATCGGACACTTAGAAAAAAAAAAATAAAAATTTGGATTTTTTCTAAGTACAAAATCGAGAGAGGCTAAAAATCACCTCTTTTCCTTCTCTCGATCAGACACTTAGAAAAAAAAACGGAAAAAAAAAAAAAAAAAATTTGGATTTTTTCTAAGTACAAAATCGAGAGAGGCTAAAAATCAC
>NW_026908318.1:0-21920 GCF_033978785.1 Entelurus aequoreus
TGTTGTGATTCTGACTGTTTGCTTTACGTTGTGAGTCTGACTGTTTGATTCATGTTGTGAGTCTGACTGTATGCTTCATGTTGTGAGTCTGACTGTTTGCCTTCATGTTGTGAGTCTGACTGTATGCTTCATGTTGTGAGTCTGACTGTTTGCTTCATGTTGTGAGTCTGACTGTTTGCTTCATGTTGTGAGTCTGACTGTTTGCCTTCATGTTGTGAGTCTGACTGTTTGCCTTCATGTTGTGAGTCTGACTGTATGCTTCATGTTGTGAGTCTGACTGTATGCTTCATGTTGTGAGTCTGACTTTTTGCCTTCATGTTGTGAGTCTGACTGTACGCTTCATGTTGTGAGTCTGACTGTTTGCCTTCATGTTGTGAGTCTGACTGTATGCTTCATGTTGTGATTCTGACTGTTTGCTTTACGTTGTGAGTCTGACTGTTTGATTCATGTTGTGAGTCTGACTGTATGCTTCATGTTGTGAGTCTGACTGTTTGCCTTCATGTTGTGAGTCTGACTGTATGCTTCATGTTGTGAGTCTGACTGTTTGCCTTCATGTTGTGAGTCTGACTGTATGCTTCATGTTGTGATTCTGACTGTTTGCTTTACGTTGTGAGTCTGACTGTTTGATTCATGTTGTGAGTCTGACTGTATGCTTCATGTTGTGAGTCTGACTGTTTGCCTTCATGTTGTGAGTCTGACTGTATGCTTCATGTTGTGAGTCTGACTGTTTGCCTTCATGTTGTGAGTCTGACTGTATGCTTCATGTTGTGATTCTGACTGTTTGCTTTACGTTGTGAGTCTGACTGTTTGATTCATGTTGTGAGTCTGACTGTATGCTTCATGTTGTGAGTCTGACTGTTTGCCTTCATGTTGTGAGTCTGACTGTATGCTTCATGTTGTGAGTCTGACTGTTTGCTTCATGTTGTGAGTCTGACTGTTTGCCTTCATGTTGTGAGTCTGACTGTTTGCCTTCATGTTGTGAGTCTGACTGTATGCTTCATGTTGTGAGTCTGACTGTATGCTTCATGTTGTGAGTCTGACTGTTTGCCTTCATGTTGTGAGTCTGACTGTATGCTTCATGTTGTGAGTCTGACTGTTTGCCTTCATGTTGTGAGTCTGACTGTTTGCCTTCATGTTGTGAGTCTGACTGTATGCTTCATGTTGTGATTCTGACTGTTTGCTTTACGTTGTGAGTCTGACTGTTTGATTCATGTTGTGAGTCTGACTGTATGCTTCATGTTGTGAGTCTGACTGTTTGCCTTCATGTTGTGAGTCTGACTGTATGCTTCATGTTGTGAGTCTGACTGTTTGCTTCATGTTGTGAGTCTGACTGTTTGCCTTCATGTTGTGAGTCTGACTGTTTGCCTTCATGTTGTGAGTCTGACTGTATGCTTCATGTTGTGAGTCTGACTGTATGCTTCATGTTGTGAGTCTGACTGTTTGCCTTCATGTTGTGAGTCTGACTGTATGCTTCATGTTGTGAGTCTGACTGTTTGCCTTCATGTTGTGAGTCTGACTGTATGCTTCATGTTGTGATTCTGACTGTTTGCTTTACGTTGTGAGTCTGACTGTTTGATTCATGTTGTGAGTCTGACTGTATGCTTCATGTTGTGAGTCTGACTGTTTGCCTTCATGTTGTGAGTCTGACTGTATGCTTCATGTTGTGAGTCTGACTGTTTGCCTTCATGTTGTGAGTCTGACTGTATGCTTCATGTTGTGAGTCTGACTGTTTGCCTTCATGTTGTGAGTCTGACTGTATGCTTCATGTTGTGATTCTGACTGTTTGCTTTACGTTGTGAGTCTGACTGTTTGATTCATGTTGTGAGTCTGACTGTATGCTTCATGTTGTGAGTCTGACTGTTTGCCTTCATGTTGTGAGTCTGACTGTATGCTTCATGTTGTGAGTCTGACTGTTTGCCTTCATGTTGTGAGTCTGACTGTATGCTTCATGTTGTGATTCTGACTGTTTGCTTTACGTTGTGAGTCTGACTGTTTGATTCATGTTGTGAGTCTGACTGTATGCTTCATGTTGTGAGTCTGACTGTTTGCCTTCATGTTGTGAGTCTGACTGTATGCTTCATGTTGTGAGTCTGACTGTTTGCTTCATGTTGTGAGTCTGACTGTTTGCTTCATGTTGTGAGTCTGACTGTTTGCCTTCATGTTGTGAGTCTGACTGTTTGCCTTCATGTTGTGAGTCTGACTGTATGCTTCATGTTGTGAGTCTGACTGTATGCTTCATGTTGTGAGTCTGACTGTTTGCCTTCATGTTGTGAGTCTGACTGTATGCTTCATGTTGTGAGTCTGACTGTTTGCCTTCATGTTGTGAGTCTGACTGTATGCTTCATGTTGTGATTCTGACTGTTTGCTTTACGTTGTGAGTCTGACTGTTTGATTCATGTTGTGAGTCTGACTGTATGCTTCATGTTGTGAGTCTGACTGTTTGCCTTCATGTTGTGAGTCTGACTGTATGCTTCATGTTGTGAGTCTGACTGTTTGCCTTCATGTTGTGAGTCTGACTGTATGCTTCATGTTGTGATTCTGACTGTTTGCTTTACGTTGTGAGTCTGACTGTTTGATTCATGTTGTGAGTCTGACTGTATGCTTCATGTTGTGAGTCTGACTGTTTGCCTTCATGTTGTGAGTCTGACTGTATGCTTCATGTTGTGAGTCTGACTGTTTGCCTTCATGTTGTGAGTCTGACTGTATGCTTCATGTTGTGATTCTGACTGTTTGCTTTACGTTGTGAGTCTGACTGTTTGATTCATGTTGTGAGTCTGACTGTATGCTTCATGTTGTGAGTCTGACTGTTTGCCTTCATGTTGTGAGTCTGACTGTATGCTTCATGTTGTGAGTCTGACTGTTTGCTTCATGTTGTGAGTCTGACTGTTTGCCTTCATGTTGTGAGTCTGACTGTTTGCCTTCATGTTGTGAGTCTGACTGTATGCTTCATGTTGTGAGTCTGACTGTATGCTTCATGTTGTGAGTCTGACTGTTTGCCTTCATGTTGTGAGTCTGACTGTATGCTTCATGTTGTGAGTCTGACTGTTTGCCTTCATGTTGTGAGTCTGACTGTATGCTTCATGTTGTGAGTCTGACTGTTTGCCTTCATGTTGTGAGTCTGACTGTATGCTTCATGTTGTGATTCTGACTGTTTGCTTTACGTTGTGAGTCTGACTGTTTGATTCATGTTGTGAGTCTGACTGTATGCTTCATGTTGTGAGTCTGACTGTTTGCCTTCATGTTGTGAGTCTGACTGTATGCTTCATGTTGTGAGTCTGACTGTTTGCCTTCATGTTGTGAGTCTGACTGTATGCTTCATGTTGTGAGTCTGACTGTTTGCCTTCATGTTGTGAGTCTGACTGTATGCTTCATGTTGTGATTCTGACTGTTTGCTTTACGTTGTGAGTCTGACTGTTTGATTCATGTTGTGAGTCTGACTGTATGCTTCATGTTGTGAGTCTGACTGTTTGCCTTCATGTTGTGAGTCTGACTGTATGCTTCATGTTGTGAGTCTGACTGTTTGCCTTCATGTTGTGAGTCTGACTGTATGCTTCATGTTGTGATTCTGACTGTTTGCTTTACGTTGTGAGTC
Source organism: Entelurus aequoreus (assembly GCF_033978785.1). Classification (NCBI taxonomy): domain Eukaryota; kingdom Metazoa; phylum Chordata; class Actinopteri; order Syngnathiformes; family Syngnathidae; genus Entelurus; species Entelurus aequoreus. Next base: position 3,593 of record NW_026908318.1, read on the forward strand.
TGACTGTTTGATTCATGTTGTGAGTCTGACTGTATGCTTCATGTTGTGAGTCTGACTGTTTGCCTTCATGTTGTGAGTCTGACTGTATGCTTCATGTTGTGAGTCTGACTGTTTGCTTCATGTTGTGAGTCTGACTGTTTGCTTCATGTTGTGAGTCTGACTGTTTGCCTTCATGTTGTGAGTCTGACTGTTTGCCTTCATGTTGTGAGTCTGACTGTATGCTTCATGTTGTGAGTCTGACTGTATGCTTCATGTTGTGAGTCTGACTGTTTGCCTTCATGTTGTGAGTCTGACTGTATGCTTCATGTTGTGAGTCTGACTGTTTGCCTTCATGTTGTGAGTCTGACTGTATGCTTCATGTTGTGATTCTGACTGTTTGCTTTACGTTGTGAGTCTGACTGTTTGATTCATGTTGTGAGTCTGACTGTATGCTTCATGTTGTGAGTCTGACTGTTTGCCTTCATGTTGTGAGTCTGACTGTATGCTTCATGTTGTGAGTCTGACTGTTTGCCTTCATGTTGTGAGTCTGACTGTATGCTTCATGTTGTGATTCTGACTGTTTGCTTTACGTTGTGAGTCTGACTGTTTGATTCATGTTGTGAGTCTGACTGTATGCTTCATGTTGTGAGTCTGACTGTTTGCCTTCATGTTGTGAGTCTGACTGTATGCTTCATGTTGTGAGTCTGACTGTTTGCCTTCATGTTGTGAGTCTGACTGTATGCTTCATGTTGTGATTCTGACTGTTTGCTTTACGTTGTGAGTCTGACTGTTTGATTCATGTTGTGAGTCTGACTGTATGCTTCATGTTGTGAGTCTGACTGTTTGCCTTCATGTTGTGAGTCTGACTGTATGCTTCATGTTGTGATTCTGACTGTTTGCTTTACGTTGTGAGTCTGACTGTTTGATTCATGTTGTGAGTCTGACTGTATGCTTCATGTTGTGAGTCTGACTGTTTGCCTTCATGTTGTGAGTCTGACTGTATGCTTCATGTTGTGAGTCTGACTGTTTGCCTTCATGTTGTGAGTCTGACTGTATGCTTCATGTTGTGATTCTGACTGTTTGCTTTACGTTGTGAGTCTGACTGTTTGATTCATGTTGTGAGTCTGACTGTATGCTTCATGTTGTGAGTCTGACTGTTTGCCTTCATGTTGTGAGTCTGACTGTATGCTTCATGTTGTGAGTCTGACTGTTTGCTTCATGTTGTGAGTCTGACTGTTTGCCTTCATGTTGTGAGTCTGACTGTTTGCCTTCATGTTGTGAGTCTGACTGTATGCTTCATGTTGTGAGTCTGACTGTATGCTTCATGTTGTGAGTCTGACTGTTTGCCTTCATGTTGTGAGTCTGACTGTATGCTTCATGTTGTGAGTCTGACTGTTTGCCTTCATGTTGTGAGTCTGACTGTATGCTTCATGTTGTGAGTCTGACTGTTTGCCTTCATGTTGTGAGTCTGACTGTATGCTTCATGTTGTGATTCTGACTGTTTGCTTTACGTTGTGAGTCTGACTGTTTGATTCATGTTGTGAGTCTGACTGTATGCTTCATGTTGTGAGTCTGACTGTTTGCCTTCATGTTGTGAGTCTGACTGTATGCTTCATGTTGTGAGTCTGACTGTTTGCCTTCATGTTGTGAGTCTGACTGTATGCTTCATGTTGTGATTCTGACTGTTTGCTTTACGTTGTGAGTCTGACTGTTTGATTCATGTTGTGAGTCTGACTGTATGCTTCATGTTGTGAGTCTGACTGTTTGCCTTCATGTTGTGAGTCTGACTGTATGCTTCATGTTGTGAGTCTGACTGTTTGCTTCATGTTGTGAGTCTGACTGTTTGCCTTCATGTTGTGAGTCTGACTGTTTGCCTTCATGTTGTGAGTCTGACTGTATGCTTCATGTTGTGAGTCTGACTGTATGCTTCATGTTGTGAGTCTGACTGTTTGCCTTCATGTTGTGAGTCTGACTGTATGCTTCATGTTGTGAGTCTGACTGTTTGCCTTCATGTTGTGAGTCTGACTGTATGCTTCATGTTGTGAGTCTGACTGTTTGCCTTCATGTTGTGAGTCTGACTGTATGCTTCATGTTGTGATTCTGACTGTTTGCTTTACGTTGTGAGTCTGACTGTTTGATTCATGTTGTGAGTCTGACTGTATGCTTCATGTTGTGAGTCTGACTGTTTGCCTTCATGTTGTGAGTCTGACTGTATGCTTCATGTTGTGAGTCTGACTGTTTGCCTTCATGTTGTGAGTCTGACTGTATGCTTCATGTTGTGATTCTGACTGTTTGCTTTACGTTGTGAGTCTGACTGTTTGATTCATGTTGTGAGTCTGACTGTATGCTTCATGTTGTGAGTCTGACTGTTTGCCTTCATGTTGTGAGTCTGACTGTATGCTTCATGTTGTGAGTCTGACTGTTTGCTTCATGTTGTGAGTCTGACTGTTTGCTTCATGTTGTGAGTCTGACTGTTTGCCTTCATGTTGTGAGTCTGACTGTTTGCCTTCATGTTGTGAGTCTGACTGTATGCTTCATGTTGTGAGTCTGACTGTATGCTTCATGTTGTGAGTCTGACTGTTTGCCTTCATGTTGTGAGTCTGACTGTATGCTTCATGTTGTGAGTCTGACTGTTTGCCTTCATGTTGTGAGTCTGACTGTATGCTTCATGTTGTGATTCTGACTGTTTGCTTTACGTTGTGAGTCTGACTGTTTGATTCATGTTGTGAGTCTGACTGTATGCTTCATGTTGTGAGTCTGACTGTTTGCCTTCATGTTGTGAGTCTGACTGTATGCTTCATGTTGTGAGTCTGACTGTTTGCCTTCATGTTGTGAGTCTGACTGTATGCTTCATGTTGTGATTCTGACTGTTTGCTTTACGTTGTGAGTCTGACTGTTTGATTCATGTTGTGAGTCTGACTGTATGCTTCATGTTGTGAGTCTGACTGTTTGCCTTCATGTTGTGAGTCTGACTGTATGCTTCATGTTGTGAGTCTGACTGTTTGCCTTCATGTTGTGAGTCTGACTGTATGCTTCATGTTGTGATTCTGACTGTTTGCTTTACGTTGTGAGTCTGACTGTTTGATTTATGTTGTGAGTCTGACTGTATGCTTCATGTTGTGAGTCTGACTGTTTGCCTTCATGTTGTGAGTCTGACTGTATGCTTCATGTTGTGATTCTGACTGTTTGCTTTACGTTGTGAGTCTGACTGTTTGATTCATGTTGTGAGTCTGACTGTATGCTTCATGTTGTGAGTCTGACTGTTTGCCTTCATGTTGTGAGTCTGACTGTATGCTTCATGTTGTGAGTCTGACTGTTTGCCTTCATGTTGTGAGTCTGACTGTATGCTTCATGTTGTGATTCTGACTGTTTGCTTTACGTTGTGAGTCTGACTGTTTGATTCATGTTGTGAGTCTGACTGTATGCTTCATGTTGTGAGTCTGACTGTTTGCCTTCATGTTGTGAGTCTGACTGTATGCTTCATGTTGTGAGTCTGACTGTTTGCTTCATGTTGTGAGTCTGACTGTTTGCCTTCATGTTGTGAGTCTGACTGTATGCTTCATGTTGTGAGTCTGACTGTATGCTTCATGTTGTGAGTCTGACTGTTTGCCTTCATGTTGTGAGTCTGACTGTATGCTTCATGTTGTGAGTCTGACTGTTTGCCTTCATGTTGTGAGTCTGACTGTATGCTTCATGTTGTGAGTCTGACTGTTTGCCTTCATGTTGTGAGTCTGACTGTATGCTTCATGTTGTGATTCTGACTGTTTGCTTTACGTTGTGAGTCTGACTGTTTGATTCATGTTGTGAGTCTGACTGTATGCTTCATGTTGTGAGTCTGACTGTTTGCCTTCATGTTGTGAGTCTGACTGTATGCTTCATGTTGTGAGTCTGACTGTTTGCCTTCATGTTGTGAGTCTGACTGTATGCTTCATGTTGTGATTCTGACTGTTTGCTTTACGTTGTGAGTCTGACTGTTTGATTCATGTTGTGAGTCTGACTGTATGCTTCATGTTGTGAGTCTGACTGTTTGCCTTCATGTTGTGAGTCTGACTGTATGCTTCATGTTGTGAGTCTGACTGTTTGCTTCATGTTGTGAGTCTGACGGTTTGCCTTCATGTTGTGAGTCTGACTGTTTGCCTTCATGTTGTGAGTCTGACTGTATGCTTCATGTTGTGAGTCTGACTGTATGCTTCATGTTGTGAGTCTGACTGTTTGCCTTCATGTTGTGAGTCTGACTGTATGCTTCATGTTGTGAGTCTGACTGTTTGCCTTCATGTTGTGAGTCTGACTGTATGCTTCATGTTGTGAGTCTGACTGTTTGCCTTCATGTTGTGAGTCTGACTGTATGCTTCATGTTGTGATTCTGACTGTTTGCTTTACGTTGTGAGTCTGACTGTTTGATTCATGTTGTGAGTCTGACTGTATGCTTCATGTTGTGAGTCTGACTGTTTGCCTTCATGTTGTGAGTCTGACTGTATGCTTCATGTTGTGAGTCTGACTGTTTGCCTTCATGTTGTGAGTCTGACTGTATGCTTCATGTTGTGATTCTGACTGTTTGCTTTACGTTGTGAGTCTGACTGTTTGATTCATGTTGTGAGTCTGACTGTATGCTTCATGTTGTGAGTCTGACTGTTTGCCTTCATGTTGTGAGTCTGACTGTATGCTTCATGTTGTGAGTCTGACTGTTTGCTTCATGTTGTGAGTCTGACTGTTTGCTTCATGTTGTGAGTCTGACTGTTTGCCTTCATGTTGTGAGTCTGACTGTTTGCCTTCATGTTGTGAGTCTGACTGTATGCTTCATGTTGTGAGTCTGACTGTATGCTTCATGTTGTGAGTCTGACTGTTTGCCTTCATGTTGTGAGTCTGACTGTATGCTTCATGTTGTGAGTCTGACTGTTTGCCTTCATGTTGTGAGTCTGACTGTATGCTTCATGTTGTGATTCTGACTGTTTGCTTTACGTTGTGAGTCTGACTGTTTGATTCATGTTGTGAGTCTGACTGTATGCTTCATGTTGTGAGTCTGACTGTTTGCCTTCATGTTGTGAGTCTGACTGTATGCTTCATGTTGTGAGTCTGACTGTTTGCCTTCATGTTGTGAGTCTGACTGTATGCTTCATGTTGTGATTCTGACTGTTTGCTTTACGTTGTGAGTCTGACTGTTTGATTCATGTTGTGAGTCTGACTGTATGCTTCATGTTGTGAGTCTGACTGTTTGCCTTCATGTTGTGAGTCTGACTGTATGCTTCATGTTGTGAGTCTGACTGTTTGCCTTCATGTTGTGAGTCTGACTGTATGCTTCATGTTGTGATTCTGACTGTTTGCTTTACGTTGTGAGTCTGACTGTTTGATTCATGTTGTGAGTCTGACTGTATGCTTCATGTTGTGAGTCTGACTGTTTGCCTTCATGTTGTGAGTCTGACTGTATGCTTCATGTTGTGAGTCTGACTGTTTGCTTCATGTTGTGAGTCTGACTGTTTGCCTTCATGTTGTGAGTCTGACTGTTTGCCTTCATGTTGTGAGTCTGACTGTATGCTTCATGTTGTGAGTCTGACTGTATGCTTCATGTTGTGAGTCTGACTGTTTGCCTTCATGTTGTGAGTCTGACTGTATGCTTCATGTTGTGAGTCTGACTGTTTGCCTTCATGTTGTGAGTCTGACTGTATGCTTCATGTTGTGAGTCTGACTGTTTGCCTTCATGTTGTGAGTCTGACTGTATGCTTCATGTTGTGATTCTGACTGTTTGCTTTACGTTGTGAGTCTGACTGTTTGATTCATGTTGTGAGTCTGACTGTATGCTTCATGTTGTGAGTCTGACTGTTTGCCTTCATGTTGTGAGTCTGACTGTATGCTTCATGTTGTGAGTCTGACTGTTTGCCTTCATGTTGTGAGTCTGACTGTATGCTTCATGTTGTGAGTCTGACTGTTTGCCTTCATGTTGTGAGTCTGACTGTATGCTTCATGTTGTGATTCTGACTGTTTGCTTTACGTTGTGAGTCTGACTGTTTGATTCATGTTGTGAGTCTGACTGTATGCTTCATGTTGTGAGTCTGACTGTTTGCCTTCATGTTGTGAGTCTGACTGTATGCTTCATGTTGTGAGTCTGACTGTTTGCCTTCATGTTGTGAGTCTGACTGTATGCTTCATGTTGTGATTCTGACTGTTTGCTTTACGTTGTGAGTCTGACTGTTTGATTCATGTTGTGAGTCTGACTGTATGCTTCATGTTGTGAGTCTGACTGTTTGCCTTCATGTTGTGAGTCTGACTGTATGCTTCATGTTGTGAGTCTGACTGTTTGCTTCATGTTGTGAGTCTGACTGTTTGCTTCATGTTGTGAGTCTGACTGTTTGCCTTCATGTTGTGAGTCTGACTGTTTGCCTTCATGTTGTGAGTCTGACTGTATGCTTCATGTTGTGAGTCTGACTGTATGCTTCATGTTGTGAGTCTGACTGTTTGCCTTCATGTTGTGAGTCTGACTGTATGCTTCATGTTGTGAGTCTGACTGTTTGCCTTCATGTTGTGAGTCTGACTGTATGCTTCATGTTGTGATTCTGACTGTTTGCTTTACGTTGTGAGTCTGACTGTTTGATTCATGTTGTGAGTCTGACTGTATGCTTCATGTTGTGAGTCTGACTGTTTGCCTTCATGTTGTGAGTCTGACTGTATGCTTCATGTTGTGAGTCTGACTGTTTGCCTTCATGTTGTGAGTCTGACTGTATGCTTCATGTTGTGATTCTGACTGTTTGCTTTACGTTGTGAGTCTGACTGTTTGATTCATGTTGTGAGTCTGACTGTATGCTTCATGTTGTGAGTCTGACTGTTTGCCTTCATGTTGTGAGTCTGACTGTATGCTTCATGTTGTGAGTCTGACTGTTTGCCTTCATGTTGTGAGTCTGACTGTATGCTTCATGTTGTGATTCTGACTGTTTGCTTTACGTTGTGAGTCTGACTGTTTGATTCATGTTGTGAGTCTGACTGTATGCTTCATGTTGTGAGTCTGACTGTTTGCCTTCATGTTGTGAGTCTGACTGTATGCTTCATGTTGTGATTCTGACTGTTTGCTTTACGTTGTGAGTCTGACTGTTTGATTCATGTTGTGAGTCTGACTGTATGCTTCATGTTGTGAGTCTGACTGTTTGCCTTCATGTTGTGAGTCTGACTGTATGCTTCATGTTGTGAGTCTGACTGTTTGCCTTCATGTTGTGAGTCTGACTGTATGCTTCATGTTGTGATTCTGACTGTTTGCTTTACGTTGTGAGTCTGACTGTTTGATTCATGTTGTGAGTCTGACTGTATGCTTCATGTTGTGAGTCTGACTGTTTGCCTTCATGTTGTGAGTCTGACTGTATGCTTCATGTTGTGAGTCTGACTGTTTGCTTCATGTTGTGAGTCTGACTGTTTGCCTTCATGTTGTGAGTCTGACTGTTTGCCTTCATGTTGTGAGTCTGACTGTATGCTTCATGTTGTGAGTCTGACTGTATGCTTCATGTTGTGAGTCTGACTGTTTGCCTTCATGTTGTGAGTCTGACTGTATGCTTCATGTTGTGAGTCTGACTGTTTGCCTTCATGTTGTGCGTCTGACTGTATGCTTCATGTTGTGAGTCTGACTGTTTGCCTTCATGTTGTGAGTCTGACTGTATGCTTCATGTTGTGATTCTGACTGTTTGCTTTACGTTGTGAGTCTGACTGTTTGATTCATGTTGTGAGTCTGACTGTATGCTTCATGTTGTGAGTCTGACTGTTTGCCTTCATGTTGTGAGTCTGACTGTATGCTTCATGTTGTGAGTCTGACTGTTTGCCTTCATGTTGTGAGTCTGACTGTATGCTTCATGTTGTGATTCTGACTGTTTGCTTTACGTTGTGAGTCTGACTGTTTGATTCATGTTGTGAGTCTGACTGTATGCTTCATGTTGTGAGTCTGACTGTTTGCCTTCATGTTGTGAGTCTGACTGTATGCTTCATGTTGTGAGTCTGACTGTTTGCTTCATGTTGTGAGTCTGACTGTTTGCCTTCATGTTGTGAGTCTGACTGTTTGCCTTCATGTTGTGAGTCTGACTGTATGCTTCATGTTGTGAGTCTGACTGTATGCTTCATGTTGTGAGTCTGACTGTTTGCCTTCATGTTGTGAGTCTGACTGTATGCTTCATGTTGTGAGTCTGACTGTTTGCCTTCATGTTGTGAGTCTGACTGTATGCTTCATGTTGTGAGTCTGACTGTTTGCCTTCATGTTGTGAGTCTGACTGTATGCTTCATGTTGTGATTCTGACTGTTTGCTTTACGTTGTGAGTCTGACTGTTTGATTCATGTTGTGAGTCTGACTGTATGCTTCATGTTGTGAGTCTGACTGTTTGCCTTCATGTTGTGAGTCTGACTGTATGCTTCATGTTGTGAGTCTGACTGTTTGCCTTCATGTTGTGAGTCTGACTGTATGCTTCATGTTGTGATTCTGACTGTTTGCTTTACGTTGTGAGTCTGACTGTTTGATTCATGTTGTGAGTCTGACTGTATGCTTCATGTTGTGAGTCTGACTGTTTGCCTTCATGTTGTGAGTCTGACTGTATGCTTCATGTTGTGAGTCTGACTGTTTGCTTCATGTTGTGAGTCTGACTGTTTGCTTCATGTTGTGAGTCTGACTGTTTGCCTTCATGTTGTGAGTCTGACTGTTTGCCTTCATGTTGTGAGTCTGACTGTATGCTTCATGTTGTGAGTCTGACTGTATGCTTCATGTTGTGAGTCTGACTGTTTGCCTTCATGTTGTGAGTCTGACTGTATGCTTCATGTTGTGAGTCTGACTGTTTGCCTTCATGTTGTGAGTCTGACTGTATGCTTCATGTTGTGATTCTGACTGTTTGCTTTACGTTGTGAGTCTGACTGTTTGATTCATGTTGTGAGTCTGACTGTATGCTTCATGTTGTGAGTCTGACTGTTTGCCTTCATGTTGTGAGTCTGACTGTATGCTTCATGTTGTGAGTCTGACTGTTTGCCTTCATGTTGTGAGTCTGACTGTATGCTTCATGTTGTGATTCTGACTGTTTGCTTTACGTTGTGAGTCTGACTGTTTGATTCATGTTGTGAGTCTGACTGTATGCTTCATGTTGTGAGTCTGACTGTTTGCCTTCATGTTGTGAGTCTGACTGTATGCTTCATGTTGTGAGTCTGACTGTTTGCCTTCATGTTGTGAGTCTGACTGTATGCTTCATGTTGTGATTCTGACTGTTTGCTTTACGTTGTGAGTCTGACTGTTTGATTTATGTTGTGAGTCTGACTGTATGCTTCATGTTGTGAGTCTGACTGTTTGCCTTCATGTTGTGAGTCTGACTGTATGCTTCATGTTGTGATTCTGACTGTTTGCTTTACGTTGTGAGTCTGACTGTTTGATTCATGTTGTGAGTCTGACTGTATGCTTCATGTTGTGAGTCTGACTGTTTGCCTTCATGTTGTGAGTCTGACTGTATGCTTCATGTTGTGAGTCTGACTGTTTGCCTTCATGTTGTGAGTCTGACTGTATGCTTCATGTTGTGATTCTGACTGTTTGCTTTACGTTGTGAGTCTGACTGTTTGATTCATGTTGTGAGTCTGACTGTATGCTTCATGTTGTGAGTCTGACTGTTTGCCTTCATGTTGTGAGTCTGACTGTATGCTTCATGTTGTGAGTCTGACTGTTTGCTTCATGTTGTGAGTCTGACTGTTTGCCTTCATGTTGTGAGTCTGACTGTATGCTTCATGTTGTGAGTCTGACTGTATGCTTCATGTTGTGAGTCTGACTGTTTGCCTTCATGTTGTGAGTCTGACTGTATGCTTCATGTTGTGAGTCTGACTGTTTGCCTTCATGTTGTGAGTCTGACTGTATGCTTCATGTTGTGAGTCTGACTGTTTGCCTTCATGTTGTGAGTTTGACTGTATGCTTCATGTTGTGATTCTGACTGTTTGCTTTACGTTGTGAGTCTGACTGTTTGATTCATGTTGTGAGTCTGACTGTATGCTTCATGTTGTGAGTCTGACTGTTTGCCTTCATGTTGTGAGTCTGACTGTATGCTTCATGTTGTGAGTCTGACTGTTTGCCTTCATGTTGTGAGTCTGACTGTATGCTTCATGTTGTGATTCTGACTGTTTGCTTTACGTTGTGAGTCTGACTGTTTGATTCATGTTGTGAGTCTGACTGTATGCTTCATGTTGTGAGTCTGACTGTTTGCCTTCATGTTGTGAGTCTGACTGTATGCTTCATGTTGTGAGTCTGACTGTTTGCTTCATGTTGTGAGTCTGACGGTTTGCCTTCATGTTGTGAGTCTGACTGTTTGCCTTCATGTTGTGAGTCTGACTGTATGCTTCATGTTGTGAGTCTGACTGTATGCTTCATGTTGTGAGTCTGACTGTTTGCCTTCATGTTGTGAGTCTGACTGTATGCTTCATGTTGTGAGTCTGACTGTTTGCCTTCATGTTGTGAGTCTGACTGTATGCTTCATGTTGTGAGTCTGACTGTTTGCCTTCATGTTGTGAGTCTGACTGTATGCTTCATGTTGTGATTCTGACTGTTTGCTTTACGTTGTGAGTCTGACTGTTTGATTCATGTTGTGAGTCTGACTGTATGCTTCATGTTGTGAGTCTGACTGTTTGCCTTCATGTTGTGAGTCTGACTGTATGCTTCATGTTGTGAGTCTGACTGTTTGCCTTCATGTTGTGAGTCTGACTGTATGCTTCATGTTGTGATTCTGACTGTTTGCTTTACGTTGTGAGTCTGACTGTTTGATTCATGTTGTGAGTCTGACTGTATGCTTCATGTTGTGAGTCTGACTGTTTGCCTTCATGTTGTGAGTCTGACTGTTTGCTTCATGTTGTGAGTCTGACTGTTTGCCTTCATGTTGTGAGTCTGACTGTTTGCCTTCATGTTGTGAGTCTGACTGTTTGCCTTCATGTTGTGAGTCTGACTGTTTGCTTCATGTTGTGAGTCTGACTGTTTGCCTTCATGTTGTGAGTCTGACTGTTTGCCTTCCTGTTCCCACAGTACGGCAACTCAGGAGGTCCCCTGGTCAACTTGGTGAGTGTTGTGCATGTCTGAGCCTCCACACCAACTCTTCTTCACGTGCTGGTGTCACACCCGCAGGACGGGGAAGTCATCGGCATCAACACCCTGAAGGTGACGGCAGGAATCTCCTTCGCCATCCCCTCAGACAAGATCCGACAGTTCCTGGCCGAGTCGCACGACCGACAGGTCAAAGGTCAGTGTGGGCGCCACCCGGGGGTTTCACGTTTGTGTTGCCGACGACCTTTGTTGTTGTGAGCAGGAAGAGGCGTCAGCAGGAAGAAGTACATCGGCATCAGGATGATGACCCTCACACCCGCGTGAGTCACACACACACACACACACACACACACACACACACACACACACACACACACTGGTCACAGCGTGGCTGTAGGAAACCTCCAAAACACATGTTGAAATGCAACATTCTTGAGGTCTGACAGGTTTTTGTGTCACACCTGCTGACTTCCTGGCTAAAAACAGCTGACTGAACTTTATTTTGAAAGTTCCCCCGACCCGGCCATACTATAAGTCGCAGATACTACGTTGTTATTTACAAAGAAATATTTATTTACACACCTTAATTGTTTCCCAGTAGTGTCTGTAACACGGCAGTAAAACGGCTGATCAAACAAAACAGAAGTCATGGACATGGGCCCACTAGTTTTGGTGAATTTACTGAGGAATTTGTGAAAGTGAAACAATACAAAAAGAACGCCATTGTAAGTTAATAATACTAATGCAGACGCTTGTAAATGTGTTAGCATATTAGCTAATGCTAACGACGCTAGCTTGATTACATTATGATAGCAGGTAGAAATATGCATGAAAACACTCCTACAGACATCACACATGGGACACTTTAGTAAGTAAGAATAGTTTTAGTTATATTGTAAAACTTACAAACGTTGCTTGGAGCGATGAATGAATAATTCACACGGGTAGAAACGCTATGGATGGCTAGAAGACTGAACAACACTCTACTCCGGGTTTTGAAGCAGTCAATGGAAGGACACTGCAGCACCTGCGGTGAGCAAATTCGTCCATAAGATGGCGCCATAGTACAACCAAAAAAACACAGTCTCGTTGTAGTTGCTTGTTTTTAGCTAATGCTAACAACGCTAACTTGATGACATCCCGATCGCAGGTACAAATATGCATGACATCACACATGGGACGCTTTAGTAAGTAAGAATTGTTTTAGTTATATTGTAAAACTTACAAATGTTGCTTGGAGTGATGAATAATGAATCCATAGAAACCCTAGCTAGAACACAGAATGGCACTTCTACTTCCGGTTCAGAACTCAGTCTAAACAGAAGGGCAAAGCGTCAAAAAGATGGCGCCACAGCGCAAACAACAACACACCTATTCAGTGTATTTGCTTGTTTGTTTTTTTCAATGATTTGCTTTATGGCTTTCAGCAAAGAAAAATCCATTAGTAACTGCACCGTTTTATGAGCCGCAGGATGCAAAGCGTAGGGGAAAAAGTAGTATTTGACATGTTTTCATTGTTCGCCCTGTGTTTAATATTGTAGTGTTATTGTATCTTTATTTCTGGTTCTGGCTTTTTCCCGCCTCGCTTGTTGTTTTCCTTTCTGATTGGCCCATCCTGATACTCAACTGGCGGCCCCCGTGCTCTTCCTTCGGCCTGCCGCACATCACCCAAGTAGGGTTGACCAACCCGTTCAAAACTAGGGTTGCTCATGTGTGCAGTACTCCCACCACCCTGCAGGGGGCAACAGTATGTGTCACGATGAAGCAGCAGTAGAAGAAGACTGCTCATTCACGCCAAAAATGGCAGTAAAAAAATCCAAATGAATGGTGAAAGTACTTGTAGTGCTGAATTTGACCACTAGAAGACTTGAGTTTAATTGTGATGAGTCACAGTCATTGTGTGCAGTGTTTGATGTGGGTGTTGTTTAGTTTCTCCACTCGCGTAAACGTCTCTAGTTTATTGTATGAATGTACTAACACTAAACACTAAAAATACACGATGGACATTATTTATATAAAATACACAATTGACATTATTTATGTAAAATACACAATGGACATTATTTATGTAAAATACACAATGGACATTATTTATGTAAAATACACAATTGACATTATTTATGTAAAATACACAATGGACATTATTTATGTAAAATACACAATGGACATTATTTATGTAAAATACACAATGGACATTATTTATGTAAAATACACAATGGACATTATTTATGTAAAATACACAATGGAGATAATCATGTGATGGCAACAATCAATAAAACAACATATGACTTACAAAAATGCACCTTTAGATGTTCAATATTTAATTAAGTGGAATTTTTTGGAGTCCATTTAATTTTTTTGTTTGTTCAATGTGTGAAAGTCTTGTATGAAGTAAAGTGCATCATTGCAGTGTAAATACACATCATTTACCAGTTATTTATGATGATGATGACTACATGGTATCATTGCATGTAGTCAGGCACTGTAAATCCACATCATTTACCAGTTATTTATGATGATGATGACTACATGGTATCATTGCAGGTGTAGTCAGGCACTGTAAATACACATCATTTACCAGTTATTTATGATGATGATGACTACATGGTATCATTGCAGGTGTAGTCAGGCACTGTAAATCCACATCATTTACCAGTTATTTATGATGATGACTACATGGTATCATTGCATGTAGTCAGGCACTGTAAATACACATCATTTACCAGTTATTTATGATGATGATGACTACATGGTATCATTGCATGTAGTCAGGCACTGTAAATCCACATCATTTACCAGTTATTTATGATGATGATGACTACATGGTATCATTGCAGGTGTAGTCAGGCACTGTAAATCCACATCATTTACCAGTTATTTATGATGATGATGACTACATGGTATCATTGCATGTAGTCAGGCACTGTAAATCCACATCATTTACCAGTTATTTATGATGATGATGACTACATGGTATCATTGCAGGTGTAGTCAGGCACTGTAAATCCACATCATTTACCAGTTATTTATGATGATGATGACTACATGGTATCATTGCAGGTGTAGTCAGGCACTGTAAATACACATCATTTACCAGTTATTTATGATGATGATGACTACATGGTATCATTGCATGTAGTCAGGCACTATAAATCCACATCATTTACCAGTTATTTATGATGATGATGACTACATGGTATCATCGCATGTAGAGTCAGGCACTATAAATCCACATCATTTACCAGTTATTTATGATGATTATGACTACATGGTATCATCGCATGTAGAGTCAGGCACTATAAATCCACATCATTTACCAGTTATTTATGATGATGATGACTACATGGTATCATCGCATGTAGAGTCAGGCACTATAAATCCACATCATTTACCATTTGGTATGGCACAGTTGTTGATGTATGCTGATGATGAAGACGATGGTGTGTTCAGGATCGCTAAGGAGTTGAAGGAGAGACAGTCAGACTTCCCAGACGTCACGTCAGGTGCTTACATCATCGAAGTCCTCAGCCGTAGTCCCGCCAAAGCGTGAGTACTCGTGACAACTTTTTATTGTTGCTCGTCTGTTTTAAACTCTTACATGTTTTTTTATTGTCTTCATGTGTTTTATTGACTTTAAAAACAATAAAACAAAGTATTTATTACTTTCATGTGTTTTACTGTCTTTAATGTGTTGTTTTATTGTTGTTGATGTGTTTTATTGTGTTGTTTTATTGTTTTAATGTGTTTCATTGTTTTGAATGATTTGTTTTATTGTCTCTATTGAGAATTTCTTGTGTTAGTTGTGTTTTTCACGAGTGTGTGTTTCTCCAACGCAGCGCCGGTCTGCAGGACAGCGATGTCATCATCAGCATCAATGGCGAGCGCGTGACATCGGCCAGCGACGTCAGCGCCGCCATCAAGCGTGACGCCACGCTGCGCATGGTGGTGAGGCGGGGCAACGAGGACGTGGTGGTCTCTGTGCTGCCTGAGGAGGCGGAGCCTTGACCTGCAGCCAGACTGGACATGTGCAGCCAGACTGGACATCTGCAGCCAGACTGGACATCTGCAGCCAGACTGGACATCTGTGTGACCTGCTTGACACGTTTTCTTACAAGAAAATAAAGATTTTTGTAACTATTTCTGACAGACTGCTTCTTCTGTGTCACTATAAATATATATTTTATTCTTTTAGCACAAGTCAAGACAAGCATTGAGTGGAGTGGTGTGAGAGAAAAGTCAGGAAGTAAGTTCTTGTGTTGGTGCGTGTTACTTGCACTCTGGCTCCGCCTCCTTACGGCTACGGCCCCTGGACCGTCGTCTCCGGTGTTCCGGGCGGCGCCGCTCCTCCCGCCGGGCCGCTGACCGCCACCTGCTGGAGGGCGGCCAGCAGAGTCTTCTCCAGTTTGTGCTCCAGAGCGTCCAGGCGGAGGTCCATGTGCTCCTTCAGCCTGCGCTCCATCTCCTCCAGGCGACGCTCCATGGTCCTGCATGGACCACACGGACTCTTCACACCGGGACCCCAAAACAATACATAGATGGACCCCCAAACTCATACACAGATGGACCCCCAAACCCATACATAGATGGACCCCCAAACTCATACATAGATGGACCCCCAAGCCCATACATAGATGGACCCCCAAACTCATACATAGACGGAGTGAGGACCCCCAAACTCATACACAGATGGACCCCCAAACTCATACATAGACGGAGTGAGGACCCCCAAACCCATACACAGATGGACCCCCAAACCCATACATAGATGGAGTGAGGACCCCCAAACCCATACATATATGGACCCCCAAACTCATACACAGATGGACCCCCAAACCCATACACAGATGGACCCCCAAACCCATACACAGATGGACCCCCAAACCCATACACAGATGGACCCCCAAACCCATACATAGATGGAGTGAGGACCCCCAAACCCATACATATATGGACCCCCAAACTCATACACAGATGGACCCCCAAACCCATACATAGACGGAGTGAGGACCCCCAAACCCATACATAGATTGACCCCCAAACTGATACATAGACGGGGTGAGAACCCCCAAACCCACACATAGATGGACCCCCAAACTGATACATAGATGGAGTGAGGACCCCCAAACCCATACATAGATGGACCCCCAAACCCATACATAGATGGAGTGCGGATCCCCAAACCCATACATAGATGGAGTGAGGACCCCCAAACCCATACATATATGGACCCCCAAACTGATATATAGTTGGACCCCCAAACCCATACATAGATGGACCCCCAAACTGATAAATAGATGGACCCCCAAACCCATACATAGATGGAGTGAGGACCCCCAAACCCATACATATATGGACCCCCAAACTGATATATAGATGGACCCCCAAACTGATAAATAGATGGACCCCCAAACACATACATAGATGGACCCCCAAACCCATACATAGATGGACCCCCAAACTGATAAATAGATGGACCCCCAAACACATACATAGATTGAGTGAGGACCCCCAAACCCATACATAGATGGACCCCCAAACACATACATAGATGGACCCCCAAACTGATAAATAGATGGACCCCCAAACACATACATAGATGGACCCCCAAACCCATACATAGATGGACCCCCAAACTGATAAATAGATGGACCCCCAAACACATACATAGATTGAGTGAGGACCCCCAAACCCATACATAGATGGACCCCCAAACACATACATAGATGGACCCCCAAACTGATAAATAGATGGACCCCCAAACACATACATAGATGGACCCCCAAACTGATACATAGATGGACCCCCAAACTGATACATAGATGGACCCCCAAACTGATACATAGATGGACCCCCAAACACATACATAGATGGACCCCCAAACTGATACATAGATGGACCCCCAAACACATACATAGATGGACCCCCAAACTGATACATAGATGGACCCCCAAACACATACATAGATGGACCCCCAAACTCATACATAGATGGACCCCCAAACACATACATAGATGGACCCCCAAACTGATACATAGATGGACCCCCAAACACATACATAGATGGACCCCCAAACTCATACATAGATGGACCCCCAAACTGATACATAGATGGACCCCCAAACTGATACATAGATGGACCCCCAAACTGATACATAGATGGACCCCCAAACCCATACATAGATGGAGTGAGGACCCCCAAATGGAAATAGGATAGAGAAGTTGCTATTATTAGTGTATTGATCAACTCTCACTCTCATACATGCCACTGAGCTTCAGACTCGTGTCATGTTTCTCTGCGCCATGACTCGGGAAGGTTGTTTGGAGCGGGTCGTATAAGTACATGCTGTGCCGTGTGCACTTCAACGTTCAAAACATTGTCATTAGATTAGCAAATAAACTGGCAGATATGTCAAATGACTCCTAACAAAGGAGTCCTAGTTTGAACACCTCCGATCTACATCCTTAGTGAGGCCCGGGGACACGTGGTCAGGATGGAGGTGGACACGTGGTCAGGATGGAGGTGGACACGTGGTCAGGATGGAGGCGGACACGTGGTCAGGATGGAGGTGGACACGTGGTCAGGATGGAGGTGGACACGTGGTCAGGATGGAGGTGGACACGTGGTCAGGATGGAGGCGGACACGTGGTCAGGATGGAGGCGGACACGTGGTCAGGATGGAGGCGGACACGTGGTCAGGATGGAGGCGGACACGTGGTCAGGATGGAGGCGGACACGTGGTCAGGATGGAGGCGGACACGTGGTCAGGATGGAGGCGGACACGTGGTCAGGATGGAGGCGGACACGTGGTCAGGATGGAGGCGGACACGTGGTCAGGATGGAGGCGGACACGTGGTCAGGATGGAGGCGGACACGTGGTCAGGATGGAGGCGGACACGTGGTCAGGATGGAGGCGGACACGTGGTCAGGATGGAGGTGGACACGTGGTCAGGATGGAGGCGGACATGTGGTCAGGATGGAGGCGGACACGTGGTCAGGATGGAGGTGGACACGTGGTCAGGATGGAGGCGGACATGTGGTCAGGATGGAGGCGGACACGTGGTCAGGATGGAGGCGGACACGTGGTCAGGATGGAGGTGGACACGTGGTCAGGATGGAGGCGGACATGTGGTCAGGATGGAGGCGGACACGTGGTCAGGATGGAGGCGGACACGTGGTCAGGATGGAGGTGGACACGTGGAGGCCTACAACAATATTTCTTCTCTCTTTGGCTCGGTCCAGCAAAAGTCACATCAGAAGTTCTGACACCAGGTTGGCAGCAGCTCGCTCCGTGAGAGAGGCGAAGAGGCGGCGTCACAGTCCCCGGGGGGACAC
>NW_026908319.1:0-21793 GCF_033978785.1 Entelurus aequoreus
CAAATTTTTTTTTTTTTTTTTTCCATTTTTTTTCTAAGTGTCTGATCGAGAGAAGGAAAAAGAGGTGATTTTTAGCCACTCTCGATTTTGTACTTAGAAAAAATCCAAATTTTTTTTTTTTTTTTCCGTTTTTTTTCTAAGTGTCTGATCGAGAGAAGGAAAAAGAGGTGATTTTTAGCCTCTCTCGATTTTGTACTTAGAAAAAATCCAATTTTTTTTTTTTTTTTTTCATTTTTTTTTCTAAGTGTCTGATCGAGAGAAGGAAAAAGAGGTGATTTTTAGCCTCTCTCGATTTTGTACTTAGAAAAAATCCAAATTTTTTTTTTTTTTTTTCCGTTTTTTTTCTAAGTGTCTGATCGAGAGAAGGAAAAAGAGGTGATTTTTAGCCACTCTCGATTTTGTACTTAGAAAAAATCCAAATTTTTTTTTTTTTTTTTCCGTTTTTTTTCTAAGTGTCTGATCGAGAGAAGGAAAAAGAGGTGATTTTTAGCCTCTCTCGATTTTGTACTTAGAAAAAATCCAAATTTTTTTTTTTTTTTTTCCGTTTTTTTTCTAAGTGTCTGATCGAGAGAAGGAAAAAGAGGTGATTTTTAGCCTCTCTCGATTTTGTACTTAGAAAAAATCCAAATTTTTTTTTTTTTTTTTTCCGTTTTTTTTCTAAGTGTCTGATCGAGAGAAGGAAAAAGAGGTGATTTTTAGCCACTCTCGATTTTGTACTTAGAAAAAATCCACATTTTTTTTTTTTTTTTTCATTTTTTTTCTAAGTGTCTGATCGAGAGAAGGAAAAAGAGGTGATTTTTAGCCACTCTCGATTTTGTACTTAGAAAAAATCCAAATTTTTTTTTTTTTTTTCCGTTTTTTTTCTAAGTGTCTGATCGAGAGAAGGAAAAAGAGGTGATTTTTAGCCACTCTCGATTTTGTACTTAGAAAAAATCCAAATTTTATTTTTTTTTTTTCCGTTTTTTTTCTAAGTGTCTGATCGAGAGAAGGAAAAAGAGGTGATTTTTAGCCTCTCTCGATTTTGTACTTAGAAAAAATCCAAATTTTTTTTTTTTTTTTTCCGTTTTTTTTCTAAGTGTCTGTCGAGAGAAGGAAAAAGAGGTGATTTTTAGCCACTCTCGATTTTGTACTTAGAAAAAATCCAAATTTTTTTTTTCCCGTTTTTTTTCTAAGTGTCTGATCGAGAGAAGGAAAAAGAGGTGATTTTTAGCCTCTCTCGATTTTGTACTTAGAAAAAATCCAATTTTTTTTTTTTTTTTTCTTTTTTTTTCTAAGTGTCTGATCGAGAGAAGGAAAAAGAGGTGATTTTTAGCCACTCTCGATTTTGTACTTAGAAAAAATCCAATTTTTTTTTTTTTTTTTTCCGTTTTTTTTCTAAGTGTCTGATCGAGAGAAGGAAAAAGAGGTGATTTTTAGCCACTCTCGATTTTGTACTTAGAAAAAATCCAAATTTTTTTTTTTTTTTCCGTTTTTTTTCTAAGTGTCTGATCGAGAGAAGGAAAAAGAGGTGATTTTTAGCCTCTCTCGATTTTGTACTTAGAAAAAATCCAAATTTTTTTTTTTTTTTTCCCGTTTTTTTTCTAAGTGTCTGATCGAGAAAAGGAAAAAGAGGTGATTTTTAGCCTCTCTCGATTTTGTACTTAGAAAAAATCCAAATTTTTTTTTTTTTTTTTTCCGTTTTTTTTCTAAGTGTCTGATCGAGAGAAGGAAAAAGAGGTGATTTTTAGCCACTCTCGATTTTGTACTTAGAAAAAATCCAAATTTTTTTTTTTTTTTTTCCGTTTTTTTTCTAAGTGTCTGATCGAGAGAAGGAAAAAGAGGTGATTTTTAGCCTCTCTCGATTTTGTACTTAGAAAAAATCCAAATTTTTTTTTTTTTTTTTTTCCGTTTTTTTTCTAAGTGTCTGATCGAGAAAAGGAAAAAGAGGTGATATTTAGCCTCTCTCGATTTTGTACTTAGAAAAAATCCAAATTTTTTTTTTTTTTTTTTTCCGTTTTTTTTCTAAGTGTCTGATCGAGAGAAGGAAAAAGAGGTGATTTTTAGCCACTCTCGATTTTGTACTTAGAAAAAATCCAAATTTTTTTTTTTTTTTTTTTCCGTTTTTTTTCTAAGTGTCTGATCGAGAGAAGGAAAAAGAGGTGATTTTTAGCCTCTCTCGATTTTGTACTTAAAAAAATCCAAATTTTTTTTTTTTTTTTTTCCGTTTTTTTTTTAAGTGTCTGATCGAGAGAAGGAAAAAGAGGTGATTTTTAGCCACTCTCGATTTTGTACTTAGAAAAAATCCAAATTTTTTTTTTTTTTTTTTCCGTTTTTTTTCTAAGTGTCTGATCGAGAGAAGGAAAAAGAGGTGATCTTTAGCCTCTCTCGATTTTGTACTTAGAAAAAATCCAATTTTTTTTTTTTTTTTTCATTTTTTTTTCTAAGTGTCTGATCGAGAGAAGGAAAAAGAGGTGATTTTTAGCCACTCTCGATTTTGTACTTAGAAAAAATCCAATTTTTTTTTTTTTTTTTTCCGTTTTTTTTCTAAGTGTCTGATCGAGAGAAGGAAAAAGAGGTGATTTTTAGCCTCTCTCGATTTTGTACTTAGAAAAAATGCAATTTTTTTTTTTTTTTTTTTCATTTTTTTTTCTAAGTGTCTGATCGAGAGAAGGAAAAAGAGGTGATTTTTAGCCACTCTCGATTTTGTACTTAGAAAAAATCCAATTTTTTTTTTTTTTTTTTCCGTTTTTTTTCTAAGTGTCTGATCGAGAGAAGGAAAAAGAGGTGATTTTTAGCCTCTCTCGATTTTGTACTTAGAAAAAATCCAATTTTTTTTTTTTTTTTTCATTTTTTTTTCTAAGTGTCTGATCGAGAGAAGGAAAAAGAGGTGATTTTTAGCCACTCTCGATTTTGTACTTAGAAAAAATCCAAATTTTTTTTTTTTTTTTTTTCCGTTTTTTTTCTAAGTGTCTGATCGAGAGAAGGAAAAAGAGGTGATTTTTAGCCTCTCTCGATTTTGTACTTAGAAAAAATCCAAATTTTTTTTTTTTTTTTTTCCGTTTTTTTTCTAAGTGTCTGATCGAGAGAAGGAAAAAGAGGTGATTTTTAGCCACTCTCGATTTTGTACTTAGAAAAAATCCAATTTTTTTTTTTTTTTTTTTCCGTTTTTTTTCTAAGTGTCTGATCGAGAGAAGGAAAAAGAGGTGATTTTTAGCCACTCTCGATTTTGTACTTAGAAAAAATCCAAATTTTTTTTTTTTTTTTTCCGTTTTTTTTCTAAGTGTCTGATCGAGAGAAGGAAAAAGAGGTGATTTTTAGCGTCTCTCGATTTTGTACTTAGAAAAAATCCAATTTTTTTTTTTTTTTTTCATTTTTTTTTCTAAGTGTCTGATCGAGAGAAGGAAAAAGAGGTGATTTTTAGCCACTCTCGATTTTGTACTTAGAAAAAATCCAAATTTTTTTTTTTTTTTTTTCCATTTTTTTTCTAAGTGTCTGATCGAGAAAAGGAAAAAGAGGTGATTTTTAGCCTCTCTCGATTTTGTACTTAGAAAAAATCCAATTTTTTTTTTTTTTTTTTCCGTTTTTTTTCTAAGTGTCTGATCGAGAGAAGGAAAAAGAGGTGATTTTTAGCCACTCTCGATTTTGTACTTAGAAAAAATCCAAATTTTTTTTTTTTTTTTTTCCGTTTTTTTTCTAAGTGTCTGATCGAGAGAAGGAAAAAGAGGTGATTTTTAGCCTCTCTCGATTTTGTACTTAGAAAAAATCCATTTTTTTTTTTTTTTTTCATTTTTTTTTCTAAGTGTCTGATCGAGAAAAGGAAAAAGAGGTGATTTTTAGCCTCTCTCGATTTTGTACTTAGAAAAAATCCAAATTTTTTTTTTTTTTTTTCCGTTTTTTTTCTAAGTGTCTGATCGAGAGAAGGAAAAAGAGGTGATTTTTAGCCACTCTCGATTTTGTACTTAGAAAAAATCCAAATTTTTTAATTTTTTTTTTCCGTTTTTTTTCTAAGTGTCTGATCGAGAGAAGGAAAAAGAGGTGATTTTTAGCCTCTCTCGATTTTGTACTTAGAAAAAATCCAAATTTTTTTTTTTTTTTTTTCCGTTTTTTTTCTAAGTGTCTGATCGAGAAAAGGAAAAAGAGGTGATTTTTAGCCACTCTCGATTTTGTACTTAGAAAAAATCCAAATTTTTTTTTTTTTTTTTTCCGTTTTTTTTCTAAGTGTCTGATCGAGAGAAGGAAAAAGAGGTGATTTTTAGCCTCTCTCGATTTTGTACTTAGAAAAAATCCAATTTTTTTTTTTTTTTTTTCATTTTTTTTTCTAAGTGTCTGATCGAGAGAAGGAAAAAGAGGTGATTTTTATTCACTCTCGATTTTGTACTTAGAAAAAATCCAAATTTTTTTTTTTTTTTTTCCGTTTTATTTCTAAGTGTCTGATCGAGAGAAGGAAAAAGAGGTGATTTTTAGCCACTCTCGATTTTGTACTTAGAAAAAATCCAAATTTTTTTTTTTTTTTTCCGTTTTTTTTCTAAGTGTCTGATCGAGAGAAGGAAAAAGAGGTGATTTTTAGCCTCTCTCGATTTTGTACTTAGAAAAAATCCAATTTTTTTTTTTTTTTTTCATTTTTTTTTCTAAGTGTCTGATCGAGAGAAGGAAAAAGAGGTGATTTTTAGCCTCTCTCGATTTTGTACTTAGAAAAAATCCAAATTTTTTTTTTTTTTTTTTCCGTTTTTTTTCTAAGTGTCTGATCGAGAGAAGGAAAAAGAGGTGATTTTTAGCCACTCTCGATTTTGTACTTAGAAAAAATCCAAATTTTTTTTTTTTTTTTTCCGTTTTTTTTCTAAGTGTCTGATCGAGAGAAGGAAAAAGAGGTGATTTTTAGCCTCTCTCGATTTTGTACTTAGAAAAAATCCAAATTTATTTTTTTTTTTTTCCGTTTTTTTTCTAAGTGTCTGATCGAGAAAAGGAAAAAGAGGTGATTTTTAGCCTCTCTCGATTTTGTACTTAGAAAAAATCCAAATTTTTTTTTTTTTTTTTTTCCGTTTTTTTTCTAAGTGTCTGATCGAGAGAAGGAAAAAGAGGTGATTTTTAGCCACTCTCGATTTTGTACTTAGAAAAAATCCACATTTTTTTTTTTTTTTTTCCGTTTTTTTTCTAAGTGTCTGATCGAGAGAAGGAAAAAGAGGTGATTTTTAGCCTCTCTCGATTTTGTACTTAGAAAAAATCCAATTTTTTTTTTTTTTTTTTCATTTTTTTTTCTAAGTGTCTGATCGAGAGAAGGAAAAAGAGGTGATTTTAGCCACTCTCGATTTTGTACTTAGAAAAAATCCAAATTTTTTTTTTTTTTTTTCCGTTTTTTTTCTAAGTGTCTGATCGAGAGAAGGAAAAAGAGGTGATTTTTAGCCTCTCTCGATTTTGTACTTAGAAAAAATGCAATTTTTTTTTTTTTTTTTTCATTTTTTTTTCTAAGTGTCTGATCGAGAGAAGGAAAAAGAGGTGATTTTTAGCCTCTCTCGATTTTGTACTGAGAAAAAATCCAATTTTTTTTTTTTTTTTTCATTTTTTTTTCTAAGTGTCTGATCGAGAGAAGGAAAAAGAAGTGATTTTTAGCCACTCTCGATTTTGTACTTAGAAAAAATCCAAATTTTTTTTTTTTTTTTTTCCGTTTTTTTTCTAAGTGTCTGATCGAGAGAAGGAAAAAGAGGTGATTTTTAGCCTCTCTCGATTTTGTACTTAGAAAAAATGCAATTTTTTTTTTTTTTTTTTTCTTTTTTTTTTCTAAGTGTCTGATCGAGAGAAGGAAAAAGAGGTGATTTTTAGCCACTCTCGATTTTGTACTTAGAAAAAATCCAAATTTTTTTTTTTTTTTTTTCCGTTTTTTTTCTAAGTGTCTGATCGAGAGAAGGAAAAACAGGTGATTTTTAGCCACTCTCGATTTTGTACTTAGAAAAAATCCAATTTTTTTTTTTTTTTTTTCCGTTTTTTTTCTAAGTGTCTGATCGAGAGAAGGAAAAAGAGGTGATTTTTAGCCTCTCTCGATTTTGTACTTAGAAAAAATCCAATTTTTTTTTTTTTTTTTCATTTTTTTTTCTAAGTGTCTGATCGAGAGAAGGAAAAAGAGGTGATTTTTAGCCACTCTCGATTTTGTACTTAGAAAAAATCCAAATTTTTTTTTTTTTTTTTTCCATTTTTTTTCTAAGTGTCTGATCGAGAAAAGGAAAAAGAGGTGATTTTTAGCCTCTCTCGATTTTGTACTTAGAAAAAATCCAATTTTTTTTTTTTTTTTTTTCCGTTTTTTTTCTAAGTGTCTGATCGAGAGAAGGAAAAAGAGGTGATTTTTAGCCACTCTCGATTTTGTACTTAGAAAAAATCCAAATTTTTTTTTTTTTTTTTTCCGTTTTTTTTCTAAGTGTCTGATCGAGAGAAGGAAAAAGAGGTGATTTTTAGCCACTCTCGATTTTGTACTTAGAAAAAATCCAAATTTTTTTTTTTTTTTTTCCGTTTTTTTTCTAAGTGTCTGATCGAGAGAAGGAAAAAGAGGTGATTTTTAGCCTCTCTCGATTTTGTACTTAGAAAAAATCCAATTTTTTTTTTTTTTTTTCATTTTTTTTTCTAAGTGTCTGATCGAGAGAAGGAAAAAGAGGTGATTTTTAGCCACTCTCGATTTTGTACTTAGAAAAAATCCAAATTTTTTTTTTTTTTTTTTCCATTTTTTTTCTAAGTGTCTGATCGAGAAAAGGAAAAAGAGGTGATTTTTAGCCTCTCTCGATTTTGTACTTAGAAAAAATCCAATTTTTTTTTTTTTTTCCTCCGTTTTTTTTCTAAGTGTCTGATCGAGAGAAGGAAAAAGAGGTGATTTTTAGCCACTCTCGATTTTGTACTTAGAAAAAATCCAAATTTTTTTTTTTTTTTTTCCGTTTTTTTTCTAAGTGTCTGATCGAGAGAAGGAAAAAGAGGTGATTTTTAGCCTCTCTCGATTTTGTACTTAGAAAAAATCCATTTTTTTTTTTTTTTTTCATTTTTTTTTCTAAGTGTCTGATCGAGAAAAGGAAAAAGAGGTGATTTTTAGCCTCTCTCGATTTTGTACTTAGAAAAAATCCAAATTTTTTTTTTTTTTTTTCCGTTTTTTTTCTAAGTGTCTGATCGAGAGAAGGAAAAAGAGGTGATTTTTAGCCACTCTCGATTTTGTACTTAGAAAAAATCCAAATTTTTTATTTTTTTTTTCCGTTTTTTTTCTAAGTGTCTGATCGAGAGAAGGAAAAAGAGGTGATTTTTAGCCTCTCTCGATTTTGTACTTAGAAAAAATCCAAATTTTTTTTTTTTTTTTTTCCGTTTTTTTTCTAAGTGTCTGATCGAGAAAGGAAAAAGAGGTGATTTTTAGCCCCTCTCGATTTTGTACTTAGAAAAAATCCAAATTTTTTTTTTTTTTTTTTCCGTTTTTTTTCTAAGTGTCTGATCGAGAGAAGGAAAAAGAGGTGATTTTTAGCCTCTCTCGATTTTGTACTTAGAAAAAATCCAATTTTTTTTTTTTTTTTTCATTTTTTTTTCTAAGTGTCTGATCGAGAGAAGGAAAAAGAGGTGATTTTTAGCCTCTCTCGATTTTGTACTTAGAAAAAATCCAAATTTTTTTTTTTTTTTTTCCCGTTTTTTTTCTAAGTGTCTGATCGAGAAAAGGAAAAAGAGGTGATTTTTAGCCTCTCTCGATTTTGTACTTAGAAAAAATCCAAATTTTTTTTTTTTTTTTTTCCGTTTTTTTTCTAAGTGTCTGATCGAGAGAAGGAAAAAGAGGTGATTTTTAGCCACTCTCGATTTTGTACTTAGAAAAAATCCAAATTTTTTTTTTTTTTTTCCGTTTTTTTTCTAAGTGTCTGATCGAGAGAAGGAAAAAGAGGTGATTTTTAGCCTCTCTCGATTTTGTACTTAGAAAAAATCCAAATTTTTTTTTTTTTTTTTTCCGTTTTTTTTCTAAGTGTCTGATCGAGAAAAGGAAAAAGAGGTGATATTTAGCCTCTCTCGATTTTGTACTTAGAAAAAATCCAAATTTTTTTTTTTTTTTTTTCCGTTTTTTTTCTAAGTGTCTGATCGAGAGAAGGAAAAAGAGGTGATTTTTAGCCACTCTCGATTTTGTACTTAGAAAAAATCCAAATTTTTTTTTTTTTTTTTTTCCGTTTTTTTTCTAAGTGTCTGATCGAGAGAAGGAAAAAGAGGTGATTTTTAGCCTCTCTCGATTTTGTACTTAAAAAAAATCCAAATTTTTTTTTTTTTTTTTTCCGTTTTTTTTTTAAGTGTCTGATCGAGAGAAGGAAAAAGAGGTGATTTTTAGCCACTCTCGATTTTGTACTTAGAAAAAATCCAAATTTTTTTTTTTTTTTTTTCCGTTTTTTTTCTAAGTGTCTGATCGAGAGAAGGAAAAAGAGGTGATCTTTAGCCTCTCTCGATTTTGTACTTAGAAAAAATCCAATTTTTTTTTTTTTTTTTCATTTTTTTTTCTAAGTGTCTGATCGAGAGAAGGAAAAAGAGGTGATTTTTAGCCACTCTCGATTTTGTACTTAGAAAAAATCCAATTTTTTTTTTTTTTTTTTCCGTTTTTTTTCTAAGTGTCTGATCGAGAGAAGGAAAAAGAGGTGATTTTTAGCCTCTCTCGATTTTGTACTTAGAAAAAATGCAATTTTTTTTTTTTTTTTTTTCATTTTTTTTTCTAAGTGTCTGATCGAGAGAAGGAAAAAGAGGTGATTTTTAGCCACTCTCGATTTTGTACTTAGAAAAAATCCAATTTTTTTTTTTTTTTTTTCCGTTTTTTTTCTAAGTGTCTGATCGAGAGAAGGAAAAAGAGGTGATTTTTAGCCTCTCTCGATTTTGTACTTAGAAAAAATCCAATTTTTTTTTTTTTTTTTCATTTTTTTTTCTAAGTGTCTGATCGAGAGAAGGAAAAAGAGGTGATTTTTAGCCACTCTCGATTTTGTACTTAGAAAAAATCCAAATTTTTTTTTTTTTTTTTTTCCGTTTTTTTTCTAAGTGTCTGATCGAGAGAAGGAAAAAGAGGTGATTTTTAGCCTCTCTCGATTTTGTACTTAGAAAAAATCCAAATTTTTTTTTTTTTTTTTTCCGTTTTTTTTCTAAGTGTCTGATCGAGAGAAGGAAAAAGAGGTGATTTTTAGCCACTCTCGATTTTGTACTTAGAAAAAATCCAATTTTTTTTTTTTTTTTTTTCCGTTTTTTTTCTAAGTGTCTGATCGAGAGAAGGAAAAAGAGGTGATTTTTAGCCACTCTCGATTTTGTACTTAGAAAAAATCCAAATTTTTTTTTTTTTTTTTCCGTTTTTTTTCTAAGTGTCTGATCGAGAGAAGGAAAAAGAGGTGATTTTTAGCGTCTCTCGATTTTGTACTTAGAAAAAATCCAATTTTTTTTTTTTTTTTTCATTTTTTTTTCTAAGTGTCTGATCGAGAGAAGGAAAAAGAGGTGATTTTTAGCCACTCTCGATTTTGTACTTAGAAAAAATCCAAATTTTTTTTTTTTTTTTTTCCATTTTTTTTCTAAGTGTCTGATCGAGAAAAGGAAAAAGAGGTGATTTTTAGCCTCTCTCGATTTTGTACTTAGAAAAAATCCAATATTTTTTTTTTTTTTTTCCGTTTTTTTTCTAAGTGTCTGATCGAGAGAAGGAAAAAGAGGTGATTTTTAGCCACTCTCGATTTTGTACTTAGAAAAAATCCAAATTTTTTTTTTTTTTTTTTCCGTTTTTTTTCTAAGTGTCTGATCGAGAGAAGGAAAAAGAGGTGATTTTTAGCCTCTCTCGATTTTGTACTTAGAAAAAATCCATTTTTTTTTTTTTTTTTCATTTTTTTTTCTAAGTGTCTGATCGAGAAAAGGAAAAAGAGGTGATTTTTAGCCTCTCTCGATTTTGTACTTAGAAAAAATCCAAATTTTTTTTTTTTTTTTTCCGTTTTTTTTCTAAGTGTCTGATCGAGAGAAGGAAAAAGAGGTGATTTTTAGCCACTCTCGATTTTGTACTTAGAAAAAATCCAAATTTTTTAATTTTTTTTTTCCGTTTTTTTTCTAAGTGTCTGATCGAGAGAAGGAAAAAGAGGTGATTTTTAGCCTCTCTCGATTTTGTACTTAGAAAAAATCCAAATTTTTTTTTTTTTTTTTCCGTTTTTTTTCTAAGTGTCTGATCGAGAAAAGGAAAAAGAGGTGATTTTTAGCCCCTCTCGATTTTGTACTTAGAAAAAATCCAAATTTTTTTTTTTTTTTTTCCGTTTTTTTTCTAAGTGTCTGATCGAGAGAAGGAAAAAGAGGTGATTTTTAGCCTCTCTCGATTTTGTACTTAGAAAAAATCCAATTTTTTTTTTTTTTTTTTCATTTTTTTTTCTAAGTGTCTGATCGAGAGAAGGAAAAAGAGGTGATTTTTATTCACTCTCGATTTTGTACTTAGAAAAAATCCAAATTTTTTTTTTTTTTTTTCCGTTTTATTTCTAAGTGTCTGATCGAGAGAAGGAAAAAGAGGTGATTTTTAGCCACTCTCGATTTTGTACTTAGAAAAAATCCAAATTTTTTTTTTTTTTTTCCGTTTTTTTTCTAAGTGTCTGATCGAGAGAAGGAAAAAGAGGTGATTTTTAGCCTCTCTCGATTTTGTACTTAGAAAAAATCCAATTTTTTTTTTTTTTTTTCATTTTTTTTTCTAAGTGTCTGATCGAGAGAAGGAAAAAGAGGTGATTTTTAGCCTCTCTCGATTTTGTACTTAGAAAAAATCCAAATTTTTTTTTTTTTTTTTTCCGTTTTTTTTCTAAGTGTCTGATCGAGAGAAGGAAAAAGAGGTGATTTTTAGCCACTCTCGATTTTGTACTTAGAAAAAATCCAAATTTTTTTTTTTTTTTTTCCGTTTTTTTTCTAAGTGTCTGATCGAGAGAAGGAAAAAGAGGTGATTTTTAGCCTCTCTCGATTTTGTACTTAGAAAAAATCCAAATTTATTTTTTTTTTTTTCCGTTTTTTTTCTAAGTGTCTGATCGAGAAAAGGAAAAAGAGGTGATTTTTAGCCTCTCTCGATTTTGTACTTAGAAAAAATCCAAATTTTTTTTTTTTTTTTTTTCCGTTTTTTTTCTAAGTGTCTGATCGAGAGAAGGAAAAAGAGGTGATTTTTAGCCACTCTCGATTTTGTACTTAGAAAAAATCCACATTTTTTTTTTTTTTTTTCCGTTTTTTTTCTAAGTGTCTGATCGAGAGAAGGAAAAAGAGGTGATTTTTAGCCTCTCTCGATTTTGTACTTAGAAAAAATCCAATTTTTTTTTTTTTTTTCATTTTTTTTTCTAAGTGTCTGATCGAGAGAAGGAAAAAGAGGTGATTTTAGCCACTCTCGATTTTGTACTTAGAAAAAATCCAATTTTTTTTTTTTTTTTTTCCGTTTTTTTTCTAAGTGTCTGATCGAGAGAAGGAAAAAGAGGTGATTTTTAGCCTCTCTCGATTTTGTACTTAGAAAAAATGCAATTTTTTTTTTTTTTTTTTTCATTTTTTTTTCTAAGTGTCTGATCGAGAGAAGGAAAAAGAGGTGATTTTTAGCCTCTCTCGATTTTGTACTGAGAAAAAATCCAATTTTTTTTTTTTTTTTCTTTTTTTTTTCTAAGTGTCTGATCGAGAGAAGGAAAAAGAAGTGATTTTTAGCCACTCTCGATTTTGTACTTAGAAAAAATCCAAATTTTTTTTTTTTTTTTTTCCGTTTTTTTTCTAAGTGTCTGATCGAGAGAAGGAAAAAGAGGTGATTTTTAGCCTCTCTCGATTTTGTACTTAGAAAAAATGCAATTTTTTTTTTTTTTTTTTTCATTTTTTTTTCTAAGTGTCTGATCGAGAGAAGGAAAAAGAGGTGATTTTTAGCCACTCTCGATTTTGTACTTAGAAAAAATCCAAATTTTTTTTTTTTTTTTTTCCGTTTTTTTTCTAAGTGTCTGATCGAGAGAAGGAAAAACAGGTGATTTTTAGCCACTCTCGATTTTGTACTTAGAAAAAATCCAATTTTTTTTTTTTTTTTTTCCGTTTTTTTTCTAAGTGTCTGATCGAGAGAAGGAAAAAGAGGTGATTTTTAGCCTCTCTCGATTTTGTACATAGAAAAAATCCAATTTTTTTTTTTTTTTTTCATTTTTTTTTCTAAGTGTCTGATCGAGAGAAGGAAAAAGAGGTGATTTTTAGCCACTCTCGATTTTGTACTTAGAAAAAATCCAAATTTTTTTTTTTTTTTTTTCCATTTTTTTTCTAAGTGTCTGATCGAGAAAAGGAAAAAGAGGTGATTTTTAGCCTCTCTCGATTTTGTACTTAGAAAAAATCCAATTTTTTTTTTTTTTTTTTTCCGTTTTTTTTCTAAGTGTCTGATCGAGAGAAGGAAAAAGAGGTGATTTTTAGCCACTCTCGATTTTGTACTTAGAAAAAATCCAAATTTTTTTTTTTTTTTTTCCCGTTTTTTTTCTAAGTGTCTGATCGAGAGAAGGAAAAAGAGGTGATTTTTAGCCACTCTCGATTTTGTACTTAGAAAAAATCCAAATTTTTTTTTTTTTTTTTCCGTTTTTTTTCTAAGTGTCTGATCGAGAGAAGGAAAAAGAGGTGATTTTTAGCCTCTCTCGATTTTGTACTTAGAAAAAATCCAATTTTTTTTTTTTTTTTTCATTTTTTTTTCTAAGTGTCTGATCGAGAGAAGGAAAAAGAGGTGATTTTTAGCCACTCTCGATTTTGTACTTAGAAAAAAATCCAAATTTTTTTTTTTTTTTTTTCCATTTTTTTTCTAAGTGTCTGATCGAGAAAAGGAAAAAGAGGTGATTTTTAGCCTCTCTCGATTTTGTACTTAGAAAAAATCCAATTTTTTTTTTTTTTTCCTCCGTTTTTTTTCTAAGTGTCTGATCGAGAGAAGGAAAAAGAGGTGATTTTTAGCCACTCTCGATTTTGTACTTAGAAAAAATCCAAATTTTTTTTTTTTTTTTTTCCGTTTTTTTTCTAAGTGTCTGATCGAGAGAAGGAAAAAGAGGTGATTTTTAGCCTCTCTCGATTTTGTACTTAGAAAAAATCCATTTTTTTTTTTTTTTTTCATTTTTTTTTCTAAGTGTCTGATCGAGAAAAGGAAAAAGAGGTGATTTTTAGCCTCTCTCGATTTTGTACTTAGAAAAAATCCAAATTTTTTTTTTTTTTTTTCCGTTTTTTTTCTAAGTGTCTGATCGAGAGAAGGAAAAAGAGGTGATTTTTAGCCACTCTCGATTTTGTACTTAGAAAAAATCCAAATTTTTTAATTTTTTTTTTCCGTTTTTTTTCTAAGTGTCTGATCGAGAGAAGGAAAAAGAGGTGATTTTTAGCCTCTCTCGATTTTGTACTTAGAAAAAATCCAATTTTTTTTTTTTTTTTTTCCGTTTTTTTTCTAAGTGTCTGATCGAGAAAAGGAAAAAGAGGTGATTTTTAGCCCCTCTCGATTTTGTACTTAGAAAAAATCCAAATTTTTTTTTTTTTTTTTTCCGTTTTTTTTCTAAGTGTCTGATCGAGAGAAGGAAAAAGAGGTGATTTTTAGCCTCTCTCGATTTTGTACTTAGAAAAAATCCAATTTTTTTTTTTTTTTTTTCATTTTTTTTTCTAAGTGTCTGATCGAGAGAAGGAAAAAGAGGTGATTTTTAGCCACTCTCGATTTTGTACTTAGAAAAAATCCAAATTTTTTTTTTTTTTTTTTCCGTTTTTTTTCTAAGTGTCTGATCGAGAGAAGGAAAAAGAGGTGATTTTTAGCCACTCTCGATTTTGTACTTAGAAAAAATCCAATTTTTTTTTTTTTTTTTTCCGTTTTTTTTCTAAGTGTCTGATCGAGAGAAGGAAAAAGAGGTGATTTTTAGCCTCTCTCGATTTTGTACTTAGAAAAAATCCAATTTTTTTTTTTTTTTTTCATTTTTTTTTCTAAGTGTCTGATCGAGAGAAGGAAAAAGAGGTGATTTTTAGCCTCTCTCGATTTTGTACTTAGAAAAAATCCAAATTTTTTTTTTTTTTTTTTCCGTTTTTTTTCTAAGTGTCTGATCGAGAGAAGGAAAAAGAGGTGATTTTTAGCCACTCTCGATTTTGTACTTAGAAAAAATCCAATTTTTTTTTTTTTTTTTTCCGTTTTTTTTCTAAGTGTCTGATCGAGAGAAGGAAAAAGAGGTGATTTTTAGCCTCTCTCGATTTTGTACTTAGAAAAAATCCAAATTTATTTTTTTTTTTTTCCGTTTTTTTTCTAAGTGTCTGATCGAGAAAAGGAAAAAGAGGTGATTTTTAGCCTCTCTCGATTTTGTACTTAGAAAAAATCCAAATTTTTTTTTTTTTTTTTTTCCGTTTTTTTTCTAAGTGTCTGATCGAGAGAAGGAAAAAGAGGTGATTTTTAGCCACTCTCGATTTTGTACTTAGAAAAAATCCACATTTTTTTTTTTTTTTTTCCGTTTTTTTTCTAAGTGTCTGATCGAGAGAAGGAAAAAGAGGTGATTTTTATTCTCTCTCGATTTTGTACTTAGAAAAAATCAAATTTTTTTTTTTTTTTTTCATTTTTTTTTCTAAGTGTCTGATCGAGAGAAGGAAAAAGAGGTGATTTTTAGCCTCTCTCGATTTTGTACTTAGAAAAAATCCAATTTTTTTTTTTTTTTTCATTTTTTTTTCTAAGTGTCTGATCGAGAGAAGGAAAAAGAGGTGATTTTTAGCCACTCTCGATTTTGTACTTAGAAAAAATCCAAATTTTTTTTTTTTTTTTTTCCGTTTTTTTTCTAAGTGTCTGATCGAGAGAAGGAAAAAGAGGTGATTTTTAGCCTCTCTCGATTTTGTACTTAGAAAAAATGCAATTTTTTTTTTTTTTTTTTTCATTTTTTTTTCTAAGTGTCTGATCGAGAGAAGGAAAAAGAGGTGATTTTTAGCCACTCTCGATTTTGTACTTAGAAAAAATCCAAATTTTTTTTTTTTTTTTTTCCGTTTTTTTTCTAAGTGTCTGATCGAGAGAAGGAAAAACAGGTGATTTTTAGCCACTCTCGATTTTGTACTTAGAAAAAATCCAATTTTTTTTTTTTTTTTTTCCGTTTTTTTTCTAAGTGTCTGATCGAGAGAAGGAAAAAGAGGTGATTTTTAGCCTCTCTCGATTTTGTACTTAGAAAAAATCCAATTTTTTTTTTTTTTTTTCATTTTTTTTTCTAAGTGTCTGATCGAGAGAAGGAAAAAGAGGTGATTTTTAGCCACTCTCGATTTTGTACTTAGAAAAAATCCAAATTTTTTTTTTTTTTTTTTCCATTTTTTTTCTAAGTGTCTGATCGAGAAAAGGAAAAAGAGGTGATTTTTAGCCTCTCTCGATTTTGTACTTAGAAAAAATCCAATTTTTTTTTTTTTTTTTTTCCGTTTTTGTCTAAGTGTCTGATCGAGAGAAGGAAAAAGAGGTGATTTTTAGCCTCTCTCGATTTTGTACTTAGAAAAAATCCAAATTTTTTTTTTTTTTTTTTCCGTTTTTTTTCTAAGTGTCTGATCGAGAGAAGGAAAAAGAGGTGATTTTTAGCCTCTCTCGATTTTGTACTTAGAAAAAATCCAATTTTTTTTTTTTTTTTTTCATTTTTTTTTCTAAGTGTCTGATCGAGAAAAGGAAAAAGAGGTGATTTTTAGCCTCTCTCGATTTTGTACTTAGAAAAAATCCAAATTTTTTTTTTTTTTTTTTCCGTTTTTTTTCTAAGTGTCTGATCGAGAGAAGGAAAAAGAGGTGATTTTTAGCCACTCTCGATTTTGTACTTAGAAAAAATCCAAATTTTTTATTTTTTTTTTTCCG
This sequence comes from Entelurus aequoreus, assembly GCF_033978785.1. Classification (NCBI taxonomy): domain Eukaryota; kingdom Metazoa; phylum Chordata; class Actinopteri; order Syngnathiformes; family Syngnathidae; genus Entelurus; species Entelurus aequoreus. The sequence goes on from NW_026908319.1 coordinate 15,752, forward strand.
TTTTTTTTCTAAGTGTCTGATCGAGAGAAGGAAAAAGAGGTGATTTTTAGCCTCTCTCGATTTTGTACTTAGAAAAAATCCAAATTTTTTTTTTTTTTTTTCCGTTTTTTTTTCTAAGTGTCTGATCGAGAAAAGGAAAAAGAGGTGATTTTTAGCCTCTCTCGATTTTGTACTTAGAAAAAATCCAAATTTTTTTTTTTTTTTTTTCCGTTTTTTTTCTAAGTGTCTGATCGAGAGAAGGAAAAAGAGGTGATTTTTAGCCTCTCTCGATTTTGTACTTAGAAAAAATCCAATTTTTTTTTTTTTTTTTTCATTTTTTTTTCTAAGTGTCTGATCGAGAGAAGGAAAAAGAGGTGATTTTTAGCCACTCTCGATTTTGTACTTAGAAAAAATCCAAATTTTTTTTTTTTTTTTTCCGTTTTTTTTCTAAGTGTCTGATCGAGAGAAGGAAAAAGAGGTGATTTTTAGCCTCTCTCGATTTTGTACTTAGAAAAAATCCAATTTTTTTTTTTTTTTTTTTCCGTTTTTTTTCTAAGTGTCTGATCGAGAGAAGGAAAAAGAGGTGATTTTTAGCCACTCTCGATTTTGTACTTAGAAAAAATCCAAATTTTTTTTTTTTTTTTTTCCGTTTTTTTTCTAAGTGTCTGATCGAGAGAAGGAAAAAGAGGTGATTTTTAGCCACTCTCGATTTTGTACTTAGAAAAAATCCAAATTTTTTTTTTTTTTTTTTCCGTTTTTTTTCTAAGTGTCTGATCGAGAGAAGGAAAAAGAGGTGATTTTTAGCGTCTCTCGATTTTGTACTTAGAAAAAATCCAATTTTGTTTTTTTTTTTTCATTTTTTTTTCTAAGTGTCTGATCGAGAGAAGGAAAAAGAGGTGATTTTTAGCCACTCTCGATTTTGTACTTAGAAAAAATCCAAATTTTTTTTTTTTTTTTTTCCATTTTTTTCCTAAGTGTCTGATCGAGAAAAGGAAAAAGAGGTGATTTTTAGCCTCTCTCGATTTTGTACTTAGAAAAAATCCAATTTTTTTTTTTTTTTTTTCCGTTTTTTTTCTAAGTGTCTGATCGAGAGAAGGAAAAAGAGGTGATTTTTAGCCACTCTCGATTTTGTACTTAGAAAAAATCCAAATTTTTTTTTTTTTTTTTTCCGTTTTTTTTCTAAGTGTCTGATCGAGAGAAGGAAAAAGAGGTGATTTTTAGCCTCTCTCGATTTTGTACTTAGAAAAAATCCATTTTTTTTTTTTTTTTTTCATTTTTTTTTCTAAGTGTCTGATCGAGAAAAGGAAAAAGAGGTGATTTTTAGCCTCTCTCGATTTTGTACTTAGAAAAAATCCAAATTTTTTTTTTTTTTTTTCCGTTTTTTTTCTAAGTGTCTGATCGAGAGAAGGAAAAAGAGGTGATTTTTAGCCACTCTCGATTTTGTACTTAGAAAAAATCCAAATTTTTTAATTTTTTTTTTCCGTTTTTTTTCTAAGTGTCTGATCGAGAGAAAGAAAAAGAGGTGATTTTTAGCCTCTCTCGATTTTGTACTTAGAAAAAATCCAAATTTTTTTTTTTTTTTTTTCCGTTTTTTTTCTTAGTGTCTGATCGAGAAAAGGAAAAAGAGGTGATTTTTAGCCCCTCTCGATTTTGTACTTAGAAAAAATCCAAATTTTTTTTTTTTTTTTTTCCGTTTTTTTTCTAAGTGTCTGATCGAGAGAAGGAAAAAGAGGTGATTTTTAGCCTCTCTCGATTTTGTACTTAGAAAAAATCCAATTTTTTTTTTTTTTTTTTCATTTTTTTTTCTAAGTGTCTGATCGAGAGAAGGAAAAAGAGGTGATTTTTATTCACTCTCGATTTTGTACTTAGAAAAAATCCAAATTTTTTTTTTTTTTTTTTCCATTTTTTTTCTAAGTGTCTGATCGAGAGAAGGAAAAAGAGGTGATTTTTAGCCACTCTCGATTTTGTACTTAGAAAAAATCCAAATTTTTTTTTTTTTTTTCCGTTTTTTTTCTAAGTGTCTGATCGAGAGAAGGAAAAAGAGGTGATTTTTAGCCTCTCTCGATTTTGTACTTAGAAAAAATCCAATTTTTTTTTTTTTTTTTCATTTTTTTTTCTTAGTGTCTGATCGAGAGAAGGAAAAAGAGGTGATTTTTAGCCTCTCTCGATTTTGTACTTAGAAAAAATCCAAATTTTTTTTTTTTTTTTTTCCGTTTTTTTTCTAAGTGTCTGATCGAGAGAAGGAAAAAGAGGTGATTTTTAGCCACTCTCGATTTTGTACTTAGAAAAAATCCAAATTTTTTATTTTTTTTTTCCGTTTTTTTTCTAAGTGTCTGATCGAGAGAAGGAAAAAGAGGTGATTTTTAGCCTCTCTCGATTTTGTACTTAGAAAAAATCCAAATTTATTTTTTTTTTTTTCCGTTTTTTTTCTAAGTGTCTGATCGAGAAAAGGAAAAAGAGGTGATTTTTAGCCTCTCTCGATTTTGTACTTAGAAAAAATCCAAATTTTTTTTTTTTTTTTTTTCCGTTTTTTTTCTAAGTGTCTGATCGAGAGAAGGAAAAAGAGGTGATTTTTAGCCACTCTCGATTTTGTACTTAGAAAAAATCCACATTTTTTTTTTTTTTTTTTCATTTTTTTTCTAAGTGTCTGATCGAGAGAAGGAAAAAGAGGTGATTTTTAGCCACTCTCGATTTTGTACTTAGAAAAAATCCAAATTTTTTTTTTTTTTTTTCCGTTTTTTTTCTAAGTGTCTGATCGAGAGAAGGAAAAAGAGGTGATTTTTAGCCTCTCTCGATTTTGTACTTAGAAAAAATCCAATTTTTTTTTTTTTTTTTCTTTTTTTTTTCTAAGTGTCTGATCGAGAGAAGGAAAAAGAGGTGATTTTTAGCCACTCTCGATTTTGTACTTAGAAAAAATCCAATTTTTTTTTTTTTTTTTTTCCGTTTTTTTTCTAAGTGTCTGATCGAGAGAAGGAAAAAGAGGTGATTTTTAGCCACTCTCGATTTTGTACTTAGAAAAAATCCAAATTTTTTTTTTTTTTTCCGTTTTTTTTCTAAGTGTCTGATCGAGAGAAGGAAAAAGAGGTGATTTTTAGCCTCTCTCGATTTTGTACTTAGAAAAAATCCAATTTTTTTTTTTTTTTTTCTTTTTTTTTTCTAAGTGTCTGATCGAGAGAAGGAAAAAGAGGTGATTTTTAGCCACTCTCGATTTTGTACTTAGAAAAAATCCAATTTTTTTTTTTTTTTTTTTCCGTTTTTTTTCTAAGTGTCTGATCGAGAGAAGGAAAAAGAGGTGATTTTTAGCCACTCTCGATTTTGTACTTAGAAAAAATCCAAATTTTTTTTTCCCGTTTTTTTTCTAAGTGTCTGATCGAGAGAAGGAAAAAGAGGTGATTTTTAGCCTCTCTCGATTTTGTACTTAGAAAAAATCCAATTTTTTTTTTTTTTTTCTTTTTTTTTTCTAAGTGTCTGATCGAGAGAAGGAAAAAGAGGTGATTTTTAGCCACTCTCGATTTTGTACTTAGAAAAAATCCAATTTTTTTTTTTTTTTTTTCCGTTTTTTTTCTAAGTGTCTGATCGAGAGAAGGAAAAAGAGGTGATTTTTAGCCACTCTCGATTTTGTACTTAGAAAAAATCCAAATTTTTTTTTTTTTTTCCGTTTTTTTTCTAAGTGTCTGATCGAGAGAAGGAAAAAGAGGTGATTTTTAGCCTCTCTCGATTTTGTACTTAGAAAAAATCCAAATTTTTTTTTTTTTTTCCCGTTTTTTTTCTAAGTGTCTGATCGAGAAAAGGAAAAAGAGGTGATTTTTAGCCTCTCTCGATTTTGTACTTAGAAAAAATCCAAATTTTTTTTTTTTTTTTTTCCGTTTTTTTTCTAAGTGTCTGATCGAGAGAAGGAAAAAGAGGTGATTTTTAGCCACTCTCGATTTTGTACTTAGAAAAAATCCAAATTTTTTTTTTTTTTTTTCCGTTTTTTTTCTAAGTGTCTGATCGAGAGAAGGAAAAAGAGGTGATTTTTAGCCTCTCTCGATTTTGTACTTAGAAAAAATCCAAATTTTTTTTTTTTTTTTTTCCGTTTTTTTTCTAAGTGTCTGATCGAGAAAAGGAAAAAGAGGTGATATTTAGCCTCTCTCGATTTTGTACTTAGAAAAAATCCAAATTTTTTTTTTTTTTTTTTCCGTTTTTTTTCTAAGTGTCTGATCGAGAGAAGGAAAAAGAGGTGATTTTTAGCCACTCTCGATTTTGTACTTAGAAAAAATCCAAATTTTTTTTTTTTTTTTTTTCCGTTTTTTTTCTAAGTGTCTGATCGAGAGAAGGAAAAAGAGGTGATTTTTAGCCTCTCTCGATTTTGTACTTAAAAAAAATCCAAATTTTTTTTTTTTTTTTTTCCGTTTTTTTTTTAAGTGTCTGATCGAGAGAAGGAAAAAGAGGTGATTTTTAGCCACTCTCGATTTTGTACTTAGAAAAAATCCAAATTTTTTTTTTTTTTTTTTCCGTTTTTTTTCTAAGTGTCTGATCGAGAGAAGGAAAAAGAGGTGATCTTTAGCCTCTCTCGATTTTGTACTTAGAAAAAATCCAATTTTTTTTTTTTTTTTTCATTTTTTTTTCTAAGTGTCTGATCGAGAGAAGGAAAAAGAGGTGATTTTTAGCCACTCTCGATTTTGTACTTAGAAAAAATCCAATTTTTTTTTTTTTTTTTTCCGTTTTTTTTCTAAGTGTCTGATCGAGAGAAGGAAAAAGAGGTGATTTTTAGCCTCTCTCGATTTTGTACTTAGAAAAAATGCAATTTTTTTTTTTTTTTTTTTCATTTTTTTTTCTAAGTGTCTGATCGAGAGAAGGAAAAAGAGGTGATTTTTAGCCACTCTCGATTTTGTACTTAGAAAAAATCCAATTTTTTTTTTTTTTTTTTCCGTTTTTTTTCTAAGTGTCTGATCGAGAGAAGGAAAAAGAGGTGATTTTTAGCCTCTCTCGATTTTGTACTTAGAAAAAATCCAATTTTTTTTTTTTTTTTTCATTTTTTTTTCTAAGTGTCTGATCGAGAGAAGGAAAAAGAGGTGATTTTTAGCCACTCTCGATTTTGTACTTAGAAAAAATCCAAATTTTTTTTTTTTTTTTTTTCCGTTTTTTTTCTAAGTGTCTGATCGAGAGAAGGAAAAAGAGGTGATTTTTAGCCTCTCTCGATTTTGTACTTAGAAAAAATCCAAATTTTTTTTTTTTTTTTTTCCGTTTTTTTTCTAAGTGTCTGATCGAGAGAAGGAAAAAGAGGTGATTTTTAGCCACTCTCGATTTTGTACTTAGAAAAAATCCAATTTTTTTTTTTTTTTTTTTCCGTTTTTTTTCTAAGTGTCTGATCGAGAGAAGGAAAAAGAGGTGATTTTTAGCCACTCTCGATTTTGTACTTAGAAAAAATCCAAATTTTTTTTTTTTTTTTTTCCGTTTTTTTTCTAAGTGTCTGATCGAGAGAAGGAAAAAGAGGTGATTTTTAGCGTCTCTCGATTTTGTACTTAGAAAAAATCCAATTTTTTTTTTTTTTTTTCATTTTTTTTTCTAAGTGTCTGATCGAGAGAAGGAAAAAGAGGTGATTTTTAGCCACTCTCGATTTTGTACTTAGAAAAAATCCAAATTTTTTTTTTTTTTTTTTCCATTTTTTTTCTAAGTGTCTGATCGAGAAAAGGAAAAAGAGGTGATTTTTAGCCTCTCTCGATTTTGTACTTAGAAAAAATCCAATTTTTTTTTTTTTTTTTTCCGTTTTTTTTCTAAGTGTCTGATCGAGAGAAGGAAAAAGAGGTGATTTTTAGCCACTCTCGATTTTGTACTTAGAAAAAATCCAAATTTTTTTTTTTTTTTTTTCCGTTTTTTTTCTAAGTGTCTGATCGAGAGAAGGAAAAAGAGGTGATTTTTAGCCTCTCTCGATTTTGTACTTAGAAAAAATCCATTTTTTTTTTTTTTTTTCATTTTTTTTTCTAAGTGTCTGATCGAGAAAAGGAAAAAGAGGTGATTTTTAGCCTCTCTCGATTTTGTACTTAGAAAAAATCCAAATTTTTTTTTTTTTTTTTCCGTTTT
>NW_026908320.1:0-21745 GCF_033978785.1 Entelurus aequoreus
ACCTCTTTTTCCTTCTCTCGATCAGACACTTAGAAAAAAAAACGGAAAAAAAAAAAAAAAAATTTGGATTTTTTCTAAGTACAAAATCGAGAGTGGCTAAAAATCACCTCTTTTTCCTTCTCTCGATCAGACACTTAGAAAAAAAAATGAAAAAAAAAATAAAAAAATTTGGATTTTTTCTAAGTCCAAAATCGAGAGAGGCTAAAAATCACCTCTTTTTCCTTCTCTCGATCAGACACTTAGAAAAAAAACGGAAAAAAAAAAAAAAAAATTTGGATTTTTTCTAAGTACAAAATCGAGAGAGGCTAAAAATCACCTCTTTTTCCTTCTCTCGATCAGACACTTAGAAAAAAAACGGAAAAAAAAAAAAAAAAATTGGATTTTTTCTAAGTACAAAATCGAGAGAGGCTAAAAATCACCTCTTTTTCCTTCTCTCGATCAGACACTTAGAAAAAAAAAGAAAAAAAAAAAAAAAAAATTGGATTTTTTCTAAGTACAAAATCAAGAGAGGCTAAAAATCACCTCTTTTTCCTTCTCTCGATCAGACACTTAGAAAAAAAACGGAAAAAAAAAAAAAAAAATTGGATTTTTTCTAAGTACAAAATCGAGAGTGGCTAAAAATCACCTCTTTTTCCTTCTCTCGATCAGACACTTAGAAAAAAAACGGAAAAAAAAAAAAAAAAATTTGGATTTTTTCTAAGTACAAAATCGAGAGTGGCTAAAAATCACCTCTTTTTCCTTCTCTCGATCAGACACTTAGAAAAAAAACGGAAAAAAAAAATAAAAAATTTGGATTTTTTCTAAGTACAAAATCGAGAGTGGCTAAAAATCACCTCTTTTTCCTTCTCTCGATCAGACACTTAGAAAAAAAAAAGAAAAAAAAAAAAAAAATTGGATTTTTTCTAAGTACAAAATCAAGAGAGGCTAAAAATCACCTCTTTTTCCTTCTCTCGATCAGACACTTAGAAAAAAAACGGAAAAAAAAAAAAAAAAATTGGATTTTTTCTAAGTACAAAATCGAGAGTGGCTAAAAATCACCTCTTTTTCCTTCTCTCGATCAGACACTTAGAAAAAAAACGGAAAAAAAAAAAAAAAAATTTGGATTTTTTCTAAGTACAAAATCGAGAGTGGCTAAAAATCACCTCTTTTTCCTTCTCTCGATCAGACACTTAGAAAAAAAAATGAAAAAAAAAAAAAAAAAATTTGGATTTTTTCTAAGTCCAAAATCGAGAGAGGCTAAAAATCACCTCTTTTTCCTTCTCTCGATCAGACACTTAGAAAAAAAACGGAAAAAAAAAAAAAAAAAATTTGGATTTTTTCTAAGTACAAAATCAAGAGAGGCTAAAAATCACCTCTTTTTCCTTCTCTCGATCAGACACTTAGAAAAAAAACGGAAAAAAAAAAAAAAAAATTTGGATTTTTTCTAAGTACAAAATCGAGAGAGGCTAAAAATCACCTCTTTTTCCTTCTCTCGATCAGACACTTAGAAAAAAAACGGAAAAAAAAAAAAAAAATTTGGATTTTTTCTAAGTACAAAATCGAGAGTGGCTAAAAATCACCTCTTTTTCCTTCTCTCGATCAGACACTTAGAAAAAAAAAAAGAAAAAAAAAATAAAAAATTTGGATTTTTTCTAAGTACAAAATCAAGAGAGGCTAAAAATCACCTCTTTTTCCTTCTCTCGATCAGACACTTAGAAAAAAAACGGAAAAAAAAAAAAAAATTTGGATTTTTTCTAAGTACAAAATCGAGAGTGGCTAAAAATCACCTCTTTTTCCTTCTCTCGATCAGACACTTAGAAAAAAAGATGAAAAAAAAAAAAAAAAAATTGGATTTTTTCTAAGTACAAAATCAAGAGAGGCTAAAAAATCACCTCTTTTTCCTTCTCTCGATCAGACACTTAGAAAAAAAACGGAAAAAAAAAAAAAAAAAATTGGATTTTTTCTAAGTACAAAATCAAGAGAGGCTAAAAATCACCTCTTTTTCCTTCTCTCGATCAGACACTTAGAAAAAAAACGGAAAAAAAAAAAAAAAAATTTGGATTTTTTCTAAGTACAAAATCGAGAGAGGCTAAAAATCACCTCTTTTTCCTTCTCTCGATCAGACACTTAGAAAAAAAACGGAAAAAAAAAGAAAAAAATTTGGATTTTTTCTAAGTACAAAATCGAGAGTGGCTAAAAATCACCTCTTTTTCCTTCTCTCGATCAGACACTTAGAAAAAATAAAAATAAAAAAAAAATAAAAAATTTGGATTTTTTCTAAGTACAAAATCAAGAGAGGCTAAAAATCACCTCTTTTTCCTTCTCTCGATCAGACACTTAGAAAAAAAACGGAAAAAAATAAAAAAAAAATTCGGATTTTTTCTAAGTACAAAATCGATAGTGGCTAAAAATCACCTCTTTTTTCTTCTCTCGATCAGACACTTAGAAAAAAAAATGAAAAAAAAAAAAAAAAAATTGGATTTTTTCTAAGTACAAAATCGAGAGAGGCTAAAAATCACCTCTTTTTCCTTCTCTCGATCAGACACTTAGAAAAAAAACGGAAAAAAAAAAAAAAAAAATTTGGATTTTTTCTAAGTACAAAATCGAGAGAGGCTAAAAATCACCTCTTTTTCCTTCTCTCGATCAGACACTTAGAAAAAAAACGGAAAAAAAAAAAAAAAAAATTTGGATTTTTTCTAAGTACAAAATCGAGAGTGGCTAAAAATCACCTCTTTTTCCTTCTCTCGATCAGACACTTAGAAAAAAAAAAGAAAAAAAAAAAAAAAAATTGGATTTTTTTCTAAGTACAAAATCAAGAGAGGCTAAAAATCACCTCTTTTTCCTTCTCTCGATCAGACACTTAGAAAAAAAACGGAAAAAAAAAAAAAAAAAAAATTGGATTTTTTCTAAGTACAAAATCGAGAGAGGCTAAAAATCACCTCTTTTTCCTTCTCTCGATCAGACACTTAGAAAAAAAACGGAAAAAAAAAAAAAAAAAATTTGGATTTTTTCTAAGTACAAAATCGAGAGTGGCTAAAAATCACCTCTTTTTCCTTCTCTCGATCAGACACTTAGAAAAAAAAAAGAAAAAAAAAAAAAAATTGGATTTTTTCTAAGTACAAAATCAAAAGAGGCTAAAAATCACCTCTTTTTCCTTCTCTCGATCAGACACTTAGAAAAAAAACGGAGAAAAAAAAAAAAAAAAATTGGATTTTTTCTAAGTACAAAATCGAGAGTGGCTAAAAATCACCTCTTTTTCCTTCTCTCGATCAGACACTTAGAAAAAAAAAAGAAAAAAAAAAAAAAAAATTGGATTTTTTCTAAGTACAAAATCAAGAGAGGCTAAAAATCACCTCTTTTTCCTTCTCTCGATCAGACACTTAGAAAAAAAACAGAAAAAAAAAAAATAAAAATTTGGATTTTTTCTAAGTACAAAATCGAGAGAGGCTAAAAATCACCTCTTTTTCCTTCTCTCGATCAGACACTTAGAAAAAAAACGGAAAAAAAAAAAAAAAAAATGGATTTTTTCTAAGTACAAAATCGAGAGTGGCTAAAAATCACCTCTTTTTCCTTCTCTCGATCAGACACTTAGAAAAAAAAAAAGAAAAAAAAAAAAAAAAAAATTGGATTTTTTCTAAGTACAAAATCAAGAGAGGCTAAAAATCACCTCTTTTTCCTTCTCTCGATCAGACACTTAGAAAAAAAACGGAAAAAAAAAAAAAAAAATTTGGATTTTTTCTAAGTACAAAATCGAGAGTGGCTAAAAATCACCTCTTTTTCCTTCTCTCGATCAGACACTTAGAAAAAAAATGAAAAAAAAAATAAAAAAATTTGGATTTTTTCTAAGTCCAAAATCGAGAGAGGCTAAAAATCACCTCTTTTTCCTTCTCTCGATCAGACACTTAGAAAAAAAACGGAAAAAAAAAAAAAAAAAAATTTGGATTTTTTCTAAGTACAAAATCGAGAGAGGCTAAAAATCACCTCTTTTTCCTTCTCTCGATCAGACACTTAGAAAAAAAACGGAAAAAAAAAAAAAAAAAATTTGGATTTTTTCTAAGTACAAAATCGAGAGAGGCTAAAAATCACCTCTTTTTCCTTCTCTCGATCAGACACTTAGAAAAAAAAAAGAAAAAAAAAAAAAAAAAATTGGATTTTTTCTAAGTACAAAATCAAGAGAGGCTAAAAATCACCTCTTTTTCCTTCTCTCGATCAGACACTTAGAAAAAAAACGGAAAAAAAAAAAAAAAAAATTGGATTTTTTCTCAGTACAAAATCGAGAGTGGCTAAAAATCACCTCTTTTTCCTTCTCTCGATCAGACACTTAGAAAAAAAACGGAAAAAAAAAAAAAAAAAATTGGATTTTTTCTAAGTACAAAATCGAGAGTGGCTAAAAATCACCTCTTTTTCCTTCTCTCGATCAGACACTTAGAAAAAAAAATGAAAAAAAAAATAAAAAAATTGGATTTTTTCTAAGTACAAAATCGAGAGAGGCTAAAAATCACCTCTTTTTCCTTCTCTCGATCAGACACTTAGAAAAAAAACGGAAAAAAAAAAAAAAAAAATTTGGATTTTTTCTAAGTACAAAATCGAGAGAGGCTAAAGATCACCTCTTTTTCCTTCTCTCGATCAGACACTTAGAAAAAATCCAATTTTTTATTTTTTTTTTTCCGTTTTTTTTCTAAGTACAAAATCGAGAGTGGCTAAAAATCACCTCTTTTTCCTTCTCTCGATCAGACACTTAGGAAAAAAAAAAAAAAAAAAAAAAATTGGATTTTTTCTAAGTACAAAATCAAGAGAGGCTAAAAATCACCTCTTTTTCCTTCTCTCGATCAGACACTTAGAAAAAAAACGGAAAAAAAAAAAAAAAAAATTTGGATTTTTTCTAAGTACAAAATCGAGAGTGGCTAAAAATCACCTCTTTTTCCTTCTCTCGATCAGACACTTAGAAAAAAAAAAGAAAAGAAAAAAAAAAAATTGGATTTTTTCTAAGTACAAAATCAAGAGAGGCTAAAAATCACCTCTTTTTCCTTCTCTCGATCAGACACTTAGAAAAAAAACGGAAAAAAAAAAAAAAAAAATTTGGATTTTTTCTAAGTACAAAATCGAGAGTGGCTAAAAATCACCTCTTTTTCCTTCTCTCGATCAGACACTTAGAAAAAAAAAAGAAAAAAAAAAAAAAAAAATTTGGATTTTTTCTAAGTCCAAAATCGAGAGAGGCTAAAAATCACCTCTTTTTCCTTCTCTCGATCAGACACTTAGAAAAAAAACGGAAAAAAAAAAAAAAAAAAATTGGATTTTTTCTAAGTACAAAATCGAGAGAGGCTAAAAATCACCTCTGTTTCCTTCTCTCGATCAGACACTTAGAAAAAAAACGGAAAAAAAAAAAAAAAAATTTGGATTTTTTCTAAGTACAAAATCGAGAGTGGCTAAAAATCACCTCTTTTTCCTTCTCTCGATCAGACACTTAGAAAAAAAGATGAAAAAAAAAAAAAAAAAATTGGATTTTTTCTAAGTACAAAATCAAGAGAGGCTAAAAATCACCTCTTTTTCCTTCTCTCGATCAGACACTTAGAAAAAAAAACGGAAAAAAAAAAAAAAAAAATTTGGATTTTTTCTAAGTACAAAATCAAGAGAGGCTAAAAATCACCTCTTTTTCCTTCTCTCGATCAGACACTTAGAAAAAAAACGGAAAAAAAAAAAAAAAATTTGGATTTTTTCTAAGTACAAAATCGAGAGAGGCTAAAAATCACCTCTTTTTCCTTCTCTCGATCAGACACTTAGAAAAAAAACGGGAAAAAAAAAAAAAAAAATTTGGATTTTTTCTAAGTACAAAATCGAGAGTGGCTAAAAATCACCTCTTTTTCCTTCTCTCGATCAGACACTTAGAAAAAAAAAAGAAAAAAAAAAAAAAAAATTTGGATTTTTTCTAAGTACAAAATCAAGAGAGGCTAAAAATCACCTCTTTTTCCTTCTCTCGATCAGACACTTAGAAAAAAAACGGAAAAAAATAAAAAAAAAATTCGGATTTTTTCTAAGTACAAAATCGATAGTGGCTAAAAATCACCTCTTTTTTCTTCTCTCGATCAGACACTTAGAAAAAAAAATGAAAAAAAAAAAAAAAAAATTGGATTTTTTCTAAGTACAAAATCGAGAGAGGCTAAAAATCACCTCTTTTTCCTTCTCTCGATCAGACACTTAGAAAAAAACGGAAAAAAAAAAAAAAAAAATTTGGATTTTTTCTAAGTACAAAATCGAGAGAGGCTAAAAATCACCTCTTTTTCCTTCTCTCGATCAGACACTTAGAAAAAAAACGGAAAAAAAAAAAAAAAAATTTGGATTTTTTCTAAGTACAAAATCGAGAGTGGCTAAAAATCACCTCTTTTCCTTCTCTCGATCAGACACTTAGAAAAAAAAAAGAAAAAAAAAAAAAAAAAATTGGATTTTTTTCTAAGTACAAAATCAAGAGAGGCTAAAAATCACCTCTTTTTCCTTCTCTCGATCAGACACTTAGAAAAAAAACGGAAAAAAAAAAAAAAAAAAATTGGATTTTTTCTAAGTACAAAATCGAGAGAGGCTAAAAATCACCTCTTTTTCCTTCTCTCGATCAGACACTTAGAAAAAAAACGGAAAAAAAAAAAAAAAAAATTTGGATTTTTTCTAAGTACAAAATCGAGAGTGGCTAAAAATCACCTCTTTTTCCTTCTCTCGATCTGACACTTAGAAAAAAAAAAGAAAAAAAAAAAAAATTGGATTTTTTCTAAGTACAAAATCAAGAGAGGCTAAAAATCACCTCTTTTTGCTTCTCTCGATCAGACACTTAGAAAAAAAACGGAACAAAAAAAAAAAAAAAAAATTGGATTTTTTCTAAGTACAAAATCAAGAGAGGCTAAAAATCACCTCTTTTTCCTTCTCTCGATCAGACACTTAGAAAAAAAACGGAAAAAAAAATAAAAAATTTGGATTTTTTCTAAGTACAAAATCAAGAGAGGCTAAAAATCACCTCTTTTTCCTTCTCTCGATCAGACACTTAGAAAAAAAACGGAAAAAAAATAAAAAAAAAATTCGGATTTTTTTCTAAGTACAAAATCGAGAGAGGCTAAAAATCACCTCTTTTTCCTTCTCTCGATCAGACACTTAGAAAAAAAACGGAAAAAAAAAAAAACAATTTGGATTTTTTCTAAGTACAAAATCGAGAGAGGCTAAAAATCACCTCTTTTTCCTTCTCTCGATCAGACACTTAGAAAAAAAACGGAAAAAAAAAAAAAAAGATTTGGATTTTTTCTAAGTACAAAATCGAGAGTGGCTAAAAATCACCTCTTTTTCCTTCTCTCGATCAGACACTTAGAAAAAAAAAGAAAAAAAAAAAAAAAAAATTGGATTTTTTTCTAAGTACAAAATCAAGAGAGGCTAAAAAACACCTCTTTTTCCTTCTCTCGATCAGACACTTAGAAAAAAAACGGAAAAAAAAAAAAAAAAAATTGGATTTTTTCTAAGTACAAAATCGAGAGAGGCTAAAAATCACCTCTTTTTCCTTCTCTCGATCAGACACTTAGAAAAAAAACGGAAAAAAAAAAAAAAAAAATTTGGATTTTTTCTAAGTACAAAATCAAGAGAGGCTAAAAATCACCTCTTTTTGCTTCTCTCGATCAGACACTTAGAAAAAAAACGGAAAAAAAACAAAAAAAAATTGGATTTTTTCTAAGTACAAAATCGAGAGTGGCTAAAAATCACCTCTTTTTCCTTCTCTCGATCAGACACTTAGAAAAAAAAAAAGAAAAAAAAAAAAAAAAAATTGGATTTTTTCTAAGTACAAAATCAAGAGAGGCTAAAAATCACCTCTTTTTCCTTCTCTCGATCAGACACTTAGAAAAAAAACGGAAAAAAAATAAATAAAAATTTGGATTTTTTCTAAGTACAAAATCGAGAGAGGCTAAAAATCACCTCTTTTTCCTTCTCTCGATCAGACACTTAGAAAAAAAACGGAAAAAAAAAAAAAAAAAATTGGATTTTTTCTAAGTACAAAATCGAGAGTGGCTAAAAATCACCTCTTTTTCCTTCTCTCGATCAGACACTTAGAAAAAAAAAAAGAAAAAAACAAAAAAAAAAATTGGATTTTTTCTAAGTACAAATCAAGAGAGGCCTAAAAATCACCTCTTTTTCCTTCTCTCGATCAGACACTTAGAAAAAAAAACGGAAAAAAAAAAAAAAAAATTGGATTTTTTCTAAGTACAAAATCGAGAGTGGCTAAAAATCACCTCTTTTTCCTTCTCTCGATCAGACACTTAGAAAAAAAACGGAAAAAAAAAAAAAAAAATTTGGATTTTTTCTAAGTACAAAATCGAGAGTGGCTAAAAATCACCTCTTTTTCCTTCTCTCGATCAGACACTTAGAAAAAAAAATGAAAAAAAAATAAAAAAATTTGGATTTTTTCTAAGTCCAAAATCGAGAGAGGCTAAAAATCACCTCTTTTTCCTTCTCTCGATCAGACACTTAGAAAAAAAACGGAAAAAAAAAAAAAAAAAATTGGATTTTTTCTAAGTACAAAATCGAGAGAGGCTAAAAATCACCTCTTTTTCCTTCTCTCGATCAGACACTTAGAAAAAAAACGGAAAAAAAAAAAAAAAAAATTTGGATTTTTTCTAAGTACAAAATCGAGAGAGGCTAAAAAATCACCTCTTTTTCCTTCTCTCGATCAGACACTTAGAAAAAAAAAAGAAAAAAAAAAAAAAAAAATTGGATATTTTCTAAGTACAAAAATCAAGAGAGGCTAAAAATCACCTCTTTTTCCTTCTCTCGATCAGACACTTAGAAAAAAAACGGAAAAAAAAAAAAAAAAAATTGGATTTTTTCTAAGTACAAAAAATCGAGAGTGGCTAAAAATCACCTCTTTTTCCTTCTCTCGATCAGACACTTAGAAAAAAAACGGAAAAAAAAAAAAAAAAATTGGATTTTTTCTAAGTACAAAATCGAGAGTGGCTAAAAATCACCTCTTTTTCCTTCTCTCGATCAGACACTTAGAAAAAAAAATGAAAAAAAAAATAAAAAAATTGTATTTTCTAAGTACAAAATCGAGAGAGGCTAAAAATCACCTCTTTTTCCTTCTCTCGATCAGACACTTAGAAAAAAAACTGAAAAAAAAAAAAAAAAATTTGGATTTTTTCTAAGTACAAAATCGAGAGAGGCTAAAGATCACCTCTTTTTCTTCTTCTCTCGATCAGACACTTAGAAAAATCCAATTTTTTTTTTTTTTTTTTCAGTTTTTTTTCTAAGTACAAAATCGAGAGTGGCTAAAATCACCTCTTTTTCCTTCTCTCGATCAGACACTTAGAAAAAAAAAAAAAAAAAAAAAAAAAATTGGATTTTTTCTAAGTACAAAATCAAGAGAGGCTAAAAATCACCTCTTTTCCTTCTCTCGATCAGACACTTAGAAAAAAAAAGAAAAGAAAAAAAAAAAATTGGATTTTTTCTAAGTACAAAATCAAGAGAGGCTAAAAATCACCTCTTTTCCTTCTCTCGATCAGACACTTAGAAAAAAAACGGAAAAAAAAAAATAAAAATTTGGATTTTTTCTAAGTACAAAATCGAGAGAGGCTAAAAATCACCTCTTTTTCCTTCTCTCGATCAGACACTTAGAAAAAAAAAGAAAAAAAAAAAAAAATTGGATTTTATCTAAGTACAAAATCAAGAGAGGCTAAAAATCACCTCTTTTTCCTTCTCTCGATCAGACACTTAGAAAAAAAACGGAAAAAAAAAAAAAAAATTTGGATTTTTTCTAAGTACAAAATCGAGAGTGGCTAAAAATCACCTCTTTTTCCTTCTCTCGATCAGACACTTAGAAAAAAAACGGAAAAAAAAAAATAATAATTTGGATTTTTTCTAAGTACAAAATCGAGAGTGGCTAAAAATCACCTCTTTTTCCTTCTCTCGATCAAACACTTAGAAAAAAAAATGAAAAAAAAAAAATAAAAATTTGGATTTTTTCTAAGTACAAAATCGAGAGAGGCTAAAAATCACCTCTTTTTCCTTCTCTCGATCAGACACTTAGAAAAAAAACGGAAAAAAAAAAAAAAAAATTTGGATTTTTTTCTAAGTACAAAATCGAGAGAGGCTAAAAATCACCTCTTTTTCCTTCTCTCGATCAGACACTTAGAAAAAAAAAAGAAAAAAAAAAGAAAAATTTGGATTTTTTCTAAGTACAAAATCAAGAGAGGCTAAAAATCACCTCTTTTTCCTTCTCTCGATCAGACACTTAGAAAAAAAACGGAAAAAAAAAAAAAAAAAAATTGGATTTTTTCTAAGTACAAAATCAAGAGTGGCTAAAAATCACCTCTTTTTCCTTCTCTCGATCAGACACTTAGAAAAAAAACGGAAAAAAAAAAATAAAAAATTTGGATTTTTTCTAAGTACAAAATCGATAGTGGCTAAAAATCACCTCTTTTTCCTTCTCTCGATCAGACACTTAGAAAAAAAAATGAAAAAAAAAAATAAAAATTGGATTTTTTCTAAGTACAAAATCGAGAGAGGCTAAAAATCACCTCTTTTTCCTTCTCTCGATCAGACACTTAGAAAAAAAACGGGAAAAAAAAAAAAAAAAATTTGGATTTTTTGTAAGTACAAAATCGAGAGAGGCTAAAAATCACCTCTTTTTCCTTCTCTCGATCAGACACTTAGAAAAAAAACGGAAAAAAAAAAAAAAAAAATTTGGATTTTTTCTAAGTACAAAATCGAGAGTGGCTAAAAATCACCTCTTTTTCCTTCTCTCGATCAGACACTTACAAAAAAAAAATGAAAAAAAAAAAAAAAAATTGGATTTTTTCTAAGTACAAAATCAAGAGAGGCTAAAAATCACCTCTTTTTCCTTCTCTCGATCAGACACTTAGAAAAAAAACGGAAAAAAAAAAAAAAAAAATTGGATTTTTTCTAAGTACAAAATCAAGAGAGGCTAAAAATCACCTCTTTTTCCTTCTCTCGATCAGACACTTAGAAAAAAAACGGAAAAAAAAAAAAAAAAATTGGATTTTTTCTAAGTACAAAATCAAGAGTGGCTAAAAATCACCTCTTTTTCCTTCTCTCGATCAGACACTTAGAAAAAAAACGGAAAAAAAAAAAAAAAAAATTGGATTTTTTCTAAGTACAAAATCGATAGTGGCTAAAAATCACCTCTTTTTCCTTCTCTCGATCAGACACTTAGAAAAAAAAATGAAAAAAATAAATAAAAAATTGGATTTTTTCTAAGTACAAAATCGAGAGAGGCTAAAAATCACCTCTTTTTCCTTCTCTCGATCAGACACTAAGAAAAAAAAATGAAAAAAAAAAAAAAAAATTTGGATTTTTTCTTAGTACAAAATCGAGAGAGGCTAAAAATCACCTCTTTTTCCTTCTCTCGATCAGACACTTAGAAAAAAAACGGAAAAAAAAAAAAAAAATTTGGATTTTTTCTAAGTACATAATCGAGAGTGGCTAAAAATCACCTCTTTTTCCTTCTCTCGATCAGACACTTAGAAAAAAAACGGAAAAAAAAAAAAAAAATTTGGATTTTTTCTAAGTACAAAATCGAGAGTGGCTAAAAATCACCTCTTTTTCCTTCTCTCGATCAGACACTTAGAAAAAAAAAAGAAAAAAAAAAAAAAAAAATTGGATTTTTTCTAAGTACAAAATCAAGAGAGGCTAAAAATCACCTCTTTTTCCTTCTCTCGATCAGACACTTAGAAAAGAAAAAGAAAAAAAAAAAAAAAAATTGGATTTTTTCTAAGTACAAAATCAAGAGAGGCTAAAAATCACCTCTTTTTCCTTCTCTCGATCAGACACTTAGAAAAAAAACGGAAAAAAAAAAAAAAAAAATTTGGATTTTTTCTAAGTACAAAATCGAGAGAGGCTAAAAATCACCTCTTTTTCCTTCTCTCGATCAGACACTTAGAAAAAAAACGGAAAAAAAAAAAAAAAAAATTTGGATTTTTTCTAAGTACAAAATCGAGAGTGGCTAAAAATCACCTCTTTTTCCTTCTCTCGATCAGACACTTAGAAAAAAAAATGAAAAAAAAAAAAAAAAAATTGGATTTTTTCTAAGTACAAAATCGAGAGAGGCTAAAAATCACCTCTTTTTCCTTCTCTCGATCAGACACTTAGAAAAAAAACGGAAAAAAAAAAAAAAAAAATTTGGATTTTTTCTAAGTACAAAATCGAGAGTGGCTAAAAATCACCTCTTTTTCCTTCTCTCGATCAGACACTTAGAAAAAAAAATGAAAAAAAAAAAAAAAAATTGGATTTTTTCTAAGTACAAAATCAAGTGAGGCTAAAAATCACCTCTTTTTCCTTCTCTCGATCAGACACTTAGAAAAAAAACGGAAAAAAAAAAAAAAAAATTTGGATTTTTTCTAAGTACAAAATCGAGAGAGGCTAAAAATCACCTCTTTTTCCTTCTCTCGATCAGACACTTAGAAAAAAAACGGAAAAAAAAAAAAAAAAATTTGGATTTTTTCTAAGTACAAAATCGAGAGTGGCTAAAAATCACCTCTTTTTCCTTCTCTCGATCAGACACTTAGAAAAAAAAAAAAAAAAAAAAAAAAAATTTGGATTTTTTCTAAGTACAAAATCAAGAGAGGCTAAAAATCACCTCTTTTTCCTTCTCTCGATCAGACACTTAGAAAAAAAACGGAAAAAAATAAAAAAAAAATTTGGATTTTTTCTAAGTACAAAATCGATAGTGGCTAAAAATCACCTCTTTTTTCTTCTCTCGATCAGACACTTAGAAAAAAAAATGAAAAAAAAAAAAAAAAAATTGGATTTTTTCTAAGTACAAAATCGAGAGAGGCTAAAAATCACCTCTTTTTCCTTCTCTCGATCAGACACTTAGAAAAAAAACGGAAAAAAAAAAAAAAAAAATTTGGATTTTTTCTAAGTACAAAATCGAGAGAGGCTAAAAATCACCTCTTTTTCCTTCTCTCGATCAGACACTTAGAAAAAAAACGGAAAAAAAAAAAAAAAAAAATTGGATTTTTTCTAAGTACAAAATCGAGAGTGGCTAAAAATCACCTCTTTTTCCTTCTCTCGATCAGACACTTAGAAAAAAAAATGAAAAAAAAAAAAAAAAAATTGGATTTTTTCTAAGTACAAAATCAAGAGAGGCTAAAAATCACCTCTTTTTCCTTCTCTCGATCAGACACTTAGAAAAAAAACGGAAAAAAAAAAAAATAATTGGATTTTTTCTTAGTACAAAATCGAGAGTGGCTAAAAATCACCTCTTTTTCCTTCTCTCGATCAGACACTTAGAAAAAAAACGGAAAAAAAAAAAAAAAAAAATTGGATTTTTTCTAAGTACAAAATCGAGAGTGGCTAAAAATCACCTCTTTTTCCTTCTCTCGATCAGACACTAAGAAAAAAAAATGAAAAAAAAAAAAAAAAAATTTGGATTTTTTCTAATTACAAAATCAAGAGAGGCTAAAAATCACCTCTTTTTCCTTCTCTCGATCAGACACTTAGAAAAAAAACGGAAAAAAAAAAAAAAAAAATTTGGATTTTTTTCTAAGTACAAAATCGAGAGTGGCTAAAAATCACCTCTTTTTCCTTCTCTCGATCAGACACTTAGAAAAAAAAAAGAAAAAAAAAAAAAAAATTGGATTTTTTCTAAGTACAAAATCAAGAGAGGCTAAAAATCACCTCTTTTTCCTTCTCTCGATCAGACACTTAGAAAAAAAACGGAAAAAAAAATAATAAAAATTTGGATTTTTTTTAAGTACAAAATCGAGAGAGGCTAAAAATCACCTCTTTTTCCTTCTCTCGATCAGACACTTAGAAAAAAAACGGAAAAAAAAAAAAAAAAAATTGGATTTTTTCTAAGTACAAAATCGAGAGTGGCTAAAAATCACCTCTTTTTCCTTCTCTCGATCAGACAATTAGAAAAAAAAAATAAAAAAAAAAAATAATAATTGGATTTTTTCTAAGTACAAAATCAAGAGAGGCTAAAAATCACCTCTTTTTCCTTCTCTCGATCAGACACTTAGAAAAAAAACGGAAAAAAAAAAAAAAAAATTTGGATTTTTTCTAAGTACAAAATCGAGAGAGGCTAAAAATCACCTCTTTTTCCTTCTCTCGATCAGACACTTAGAAAAAAAACGGAAAAAAAAAAAAAAAAATTTGGATTTTTTCTAAGTACAAAATCGAGAGTGGCTAAAAATCACCTCTTTTTCCTTCTCTCGATCAGACACTTAGAAAAAAAAATGAAAAAAAAAAAAAAAAATTGGATTTTTTCTAAGTACAAAATCGAGAGAGGCTAAAAATCACCTCTTTTTCCTTCTCTCGATCAGACACTTAGAAAAAAAACGGAAAAAAAAAATTAAAAATTTGGATTTTTTCTAAGTACAAAATCGAGAGTGGCTAAAAATCACCTCTTTTTCCTTCTCTCGATCAGACACTTAGAAAAAAAAAAGAAAAAAAAAAAAAAAAATTGGATTTTTTCTAAGTACAAAATCAAGAGAGGCTAAAAATCACCTCTTTTTCCTTCTCTCGATCAGACACTTAGAAAAAAAACGGGAAAAAAAAAAAAAAAAAATTGGATTTTTTCTAAGTACAAAATCGAGAGTGGCTAAAAATCACCTCTTTTTCCTTCTCTCGATCAGACACTTAGAAAAAAAACGGAAAAAAAAAAAAAAAAAATTTGGATTTTTTCTAAGTACAAAATCGAGAGTGGCTAAAAATCACCTCTTTTCCTTCTCTCGATCAGACACTTAGAAAAAAAAATGAAAAAAAAAAATAAAAAATTTGGATTTTTTCTAAGTCCAAAATCGAGAGAGGCTAAAAATCACCTCTTTTTCCTTCTCTCGATCAGACACTTAGAAAAAAAACGGAAAAAAAAAAAAAAAAAAATTGGATTTTTTCTAAGTACAAAATCGAGAGAGGTTAAAAATCACCTCTTTTTCCTTCTCTCGATCAGACACTTAGAAAAAAAATGGAAAAAAAAAAATAATAATTTGGATTTTTTCTAAGTACAAAATCGAGAGTGGCTAAAAATCACCTCTTTTTCCTTCTCTCGATCAGACACTTAGAAAAAAAGATGAAAAAAAAAAATAAAAAATTGGATTTTTTCTAAGTACAAAATCAAGAGAGGCTAAAAATCACCTCTTTTTCCTTCTCTCGATCAGACACTTAGAAAAAAAACGGAAAAAAAAAAAAAAAAAATTTGGATTTTTTCTAAGTACAAAATCGAGAGTGGCTAAAAATCACCTCTTTTTCCTTCTCTCGATCAGACACTTAGAAAAAAAAAAGAAAAAAAAAAAAAAAATTGGATTTTTTCTAAGTACAAAATCAAGAGAGGCTAAAAATCACCTCTTTTTCCTTCTCTCGATCAGACACTTAGAAAAAAAACGGAAAAAAAAAAAAAAAAATTTGGATTTTTTCTAAGTACAAAATCGAGAGAGGCTAAAAATCACCTCTTTTTCCTTCTCTCGATCAGACACTTAGAAAAAAAACGGAAAAAAAAAAAAAAAAATTTGGATTTTTTCTAAGTACAAAATCGAGAGTGGCTAAAAATCACCTCTTTTTCCTTCTCTCGATCAGACACTTAGAAAAAAAAAAAAAAAAAAAAAAAAAATTTGGATTTTTTCTAAGTACAAAATCAAGAGAGGCTAAAAATCACCTCTTTTTCCTTCTCTCGATCAGACACTTAGAAAAAAAACGGAAAAAAATAAAAAAAAAATTCGGATTTTTTCTAAGTACAAAATCGATAGTGGCTAAAAATCACCTCTTTTTTCTTCTCTCGATCAGACACTTAGAAAAAAAAATGAAAAAAAAAAAAAAAAAAATGGATTTTTTCTAAGTACAAAATCGAGAGAGGCTAAAAATCACCTCTTTTTCCTTCTCTCGATCAGACACTTAGAAAAAAAACGGAAAAAAAAAAAAAAAAAATTTGGATTTTTTCTAAGTACAAAATCGAGAGAGGCTAAAAATCACCTCTTTTTCCTTCTCTCGATCAGACACTTAGAAAAAAAACGGAAAAAAAAAAAAAAAAATTTGGATTTTTTCTAAGTACAAAATCGAGAGTGGCTAAAAATCACCTCTTTTTCCTTCTCTCGATCAGACACTTAGAAAAAAAAAAGAAAAAAAAAAAAAAAAATTGGATTTTTTCTAAGTACAAAATCAAGAGAGGCTAAAAATCACCTCTTTTTCCTTCTCTCGATCAGACACTTAGAAAAAAAACGGAAAAAAAAAAAAAAAAAAATTGGATTTTTTCTAAGTACAAAATCGAGAGAGGCTAAAAATCACCTCTTTTTCCTTCTCTCGATCAGACACTTAGAAAAAAAACGGAAAAAAAAAAAAATAAAATTTGGATTTTTTCTAAGTACAAAATCGAGAGTGGCTAAAAATCACCTCTTTTTCCTTCTCTCGATCAGACACTAAGAAAAAAAAAATGAAAAAAAAAAAAAAAATTTGGATTTTTTCTAAGTACAAAATCGAGAGAGGCTAAAAATCACCTCTTTTTCCTTCTCTCGATCAGACACTTAGAAAAAAAACGGAAAAAAAAAAAAAAAAATTTGGATTTTTTCTAAGTACAAAATCGAGAGAGGCTAAAAATCACCTCTTTTTCCTTCTCTCGATCAGACACTTAGAAAAAAAACGGAAAAAAAAAATAAAAATTTGGATTTTTTCTAAGTACAAAATCGAGAGTGGCTAAAAATCACCTCTTTTTCCTTCTCTCGATCAGACACTTAGAAAAAAAAAAGAAAAAAAAAAAAAAAAAATTGGATTTTTTCTAAGTACAAAATCAAGAGAGGCTAAAAATCACCTCTTTTTCCTTCTCTCGATCAGACACTTAGAAAAAAAACGGAAAAAAAAAAAAAAAAAAATTGGATTTTTTCTAAGTACAAAATCGAGAGTGGCTAAAAATCACCTCTTTTTCCTTCTCTCGATCAGACACTTAGAAAAGAAAAAGAAAAAAAAAAAAAAATTGGATTTTTTCTAAGTACAAAATCAAGAGAGGCTAAAAATCACCTCTTTTTCCTTCTCTCGATCAGACACTTAGAAAAAAAACGGAAAAAAAAAAAAAAAAAATTTGGATTTTTTCTAAGTACAAAATCGAGAGAGGCTAAAAATCACCTCTTTTTCCTTCTCTCGATCAGACACTTAGAAAAAAAACGGAAAAAAAAAAAAAAAAATTTGGATTTTTTCTAAGTACAAAATCGAGAGTGGCTAAAAATCACCTCTTTTTCCTTCTCTCGATCAGACACTTAGAAAAAAAATGAAAAAAAAAAAAAAAAATAGGATTTTTTCTAAGTACAAAATCAAGAGAGGCTAAAAATCACCTCTTTTTCCTTCTCTCGATCAGACACTTAGAAAAAAAACGGAAAAAAAAAAAAAAAAAATTTGGATTTTTTCTAAGTACAAAATCGAGAGTGGCTAAAAATCACCTCTTTTTCCTTCTCTCGATCAGACACTTAGAAAAAAAAATGAAAAAAAAAAAAAAAAATTGGATTTTTTCTAAGTACAAAATCAAGTGAGGCTAAAAATCACCTCTTTTTCCTTCTCTCGATCAGACACTTAGAAAAAAAACGGAAAAAAAAAAAAAAAAATTTGGATTTTTTCTAAGTACAAAATCGAGAGAGGCTAAAAATCACCTCTTTTTCCTTCTCTCGATCAGACACTTAGAAAAAAAACGGAAAAAAAAAAAAAAAAATTTGGATTTTTTCTAAGTACAAAATCGAGAGTGGCTAAAAATCACCTCTTTTTCCTTCTCTCGATCAGACACTTAGAAAAAAAAAAAAAAAAAAAAAAAAATTTGGATTTTTTCTAAGTACAAAATCAAGAGAGGCTAAAAATCACCTCTTTTTCCTTCTCTCGATCAGACACTTAGAAAAAAACCGGAAAAAAATAAAAAAAAAATTTGGATTTTTTCTAAGTACAAAATCGATAGTGGCTAAAAATCACCTCTTTTTTCTTCTCTCGATCAGACACTTAGAAAAAAAAATGAAAAAAAAAAAAAAAAAATTGGATTTTTTCTAAGTACAAAATCGAGAGAGGCTAAAAATCACCTCTTTTTCCTTCTCTCGATCAGACACTTAGAAAAAAAACGGAAAAAAAAAAAAAAAAAAAATTGGATTTTTTCTAAGTACAAAATCGAGAGTGGCTAAAAATCACCTCTTTTTCCTTCTCTCGATCAGACACTTAGAAAAAAAGATGAAAAAAAAAAAAAAAAAATTGGATTTTTTCTAAGTACAAAATCAAGAGAGGCTAAAAATCACCTCTTTTTCCTTCTCTCGATCAGACACTTAGAAAAAAAACGGAAAAAAAAAAAAAAAAAATTTGGATTTTTTCTAAGTACAAAATCGAGAGTGGCTAAAAATCACCTCTTTTTCCTTCTCTCGATCAGACACTTAGAAAAAAAAATGAAAAAAAAAAAAAAAATTGGATTTTTTCTAAGTACAAAATCAAGAGAGGCTAAAAATCACCTCTTTTTCCTTCTCTCGATCAGACACTTAGAAAAAAAACGGAAAAAAAAAAAAAAAAAATTTGGATTTTTTCTAAGTACAAAATCGAGAGAGGCTAAAAATCACCTCTTTTTCCTTCTCTCGATCAGACACTTAGAAAAAAAACGGAAAAAAAAAAAAAAAAATTTGGATTTTTTCTAAGTACAAAATCGAGAGTGGCTAAAAATCACCTCTTTTTCCTTCTCTCGATCAGACACTTAGAAAAAAAAAAGAAAAAAAAAAAAAAATTTGGATTTTTTCTAAGTACAAAATCAAGAGAGGCTAAAAATCACCTCTTTTTCCTTCTCTCGATCAGACACTTAGAAAAAAAACGGAAAAAAATAAAAAAAAAATTCGGATTTTTTCTAAGTACAAAATCGATAGTGGCTAAAAATCACCTCTTTTTTCTTCTCTCGATCAGACACTTAGAAAAAAAAAAGAAAAAAAAAAAAAAAAAATTGGATTTTTTCTAAGTACAAAATCGAGAGAGGCTAAAAATCACCTCTTTTTCCTTCTCTCGATCAGACACTTAGAAAAAAAACGGAAAAAAAAAAAAAAAAAATTTGGATTTTTTCTAAGTACAAAATCGAGAGAGGCTAAAATCACCTCTTTTTCCTTCTCTCGATCAGACACTTAGAAAAAAAACGGAAAAAAAAAAAAAAAAATTTGGATTTTTTCTAAGTACAAAATCGAGAGTGGCTAAAAATCACCTCTTTTTCCTTCTCTCGATCAGACACTTAGAAAAAAAAAAGAAAAAAAAAAAAAAAAATTGGATTTTTTCTAAGTACAAAATCAAGAGAGGCTAAAAATCACCTCTTTTTCCTTCTCTCGATCAGACACTTAGAAAAAAAACGGAAAAAAAAAAAAAAAAAAAATTGGATTTTTTCTAAGTACAAAATCGAGAGAGGCTAAAAATCACCTCTTTTTCCTTCTCTCGATCAGACACTTAGAAAAAAAACGGAAAAAAATAAAAATAAAATTTGGATTTTTTCTAAGTACAAAATCGAGAGTGGCTAAAAATCACCTCTTTTTCCTTCTCTCGATCAGACACTAAGAAAAAAAAATGAAAAAAAAAAAAAAAATTTGGATTTTTTCTAAGTACAAAATCGAGAGAGGCTAAAAATCACCTCTTTTTCCTTCTCTCGATCAGACACTTAGAAAAAAAACGGAAAAAAAAAAAAAAAAATTTGGATTTTTTCTAAGTACAAAATCGAGAGAGGCTAAAAATCACCTCTTTTTCCTTCTCTCGATCAGACACTTAGAAAAAAAACGGAAAAAAAAAAAAAAAAAATTGGATTTTTTCTAAGTACAAAATCGAGAGTGGCTAAAAATCACCTCTTTTTCCTTCTCTCGATCAGACACTTAGAAAAAAAAAAGAAAAAAAAAAAAAAAAATTGGATTTTTTCTAAGTACAAAATCAAGAGAGGCTAAAAATCACCTCTTTTTCCTTCTCTCGATCAGACACTTAGAAAAAAAACGGAAAAAAAAAAAAAAAAAAATTGGATTTTTTCTAAGTACAAAATCGAGAGTGGCTAAAAATCACCTCTTTTTCCTTCTCTCGATCAGACACTTAGAAAAGAAAAAGAAAAAAAAAAAAAAAAATTGGATTTTTTCTAAGTACAAAATCAAGAGAGGCTAAAAATCACCTCTTTTTCCTTCTCTCGATCAGACACTTAGAAAAAAAACGGAAAAAAAAAAAAAAAAAATTTGGATTTTTTCTAAGTACAAAATCGAGAGAGGCTAAAAATCACCTCTTTTTCCTTCTCTCGATCAGACACTTAGAAAAAAAACGGAAAAAAAAAAAAAAAAAATTTGGATTTTTTCTAAGTACAAAATCGAGAGTGGCTAAAAATCACCTCTTTTTCCTTCTCTCGATCAGACACTTAGAAAAAAAAAAGAAAAAAAAAAAAAAATTGGATTTTTTCTAAGTACAAAATCAAGAGAGGCTAAAAATCACCTCTTTTTCCTTCTCTCGATCAGACACTTAGAAAAAAAACGGAAAAAAAAAAAAAAAAAATTTGGATTTTTTCTAAGTACAAAATCGAGAGTGGCTAAAAATCACCTCTTTTTCCTTCTCTCGATCAGACACTTAGAAAAAAAAATGAAAAAAAAAAAAAAAAATTGGATTTTTTCTAAGTACAAAATCAAGTGAGGCTAAAAATCACCTCTTTTTCCTTCTCTCGATCAGACACTTAGAAAAAAAACGGAAAAAAAAAAAAAAAAATTTGGATTTTTTCTAAGTACAAAATCGAGAGAGGCTAAAAATCACCTCTTTTTCCTTCTCTCGATCAGACACTTAGAAAAAAAACGGAAAAAAAAAAAAAAAAAATTTGGATTTTTTCTAAGTACAAAATCGAGAGTGGCTAAAAATCACCTCTTTTTCCTTCTCTCGATCAGACACTTAGAAAAAAAAATGAAAAAAAAAAAAAAAAATTGGATTTTTTCTAAGTACAAAATCAAGAGAGGCTAAAAATCACCTCTTTTTCCTTCTCTCGATCAGACACTTAGAAAAAAAACGGAAAAAAAAAAAAAAAAAATTTGGATTTTTTCTAAGTACAAAATCGAGAGAGGCTAAAAATCACCTCTTTTTCCTTCTCTCGATCAGACACTTAGAAAAAAAACGGAAAAAAAAAAAAAAAAATTTGGATTTTTTCTAAGTACAAAATCGAGAGTGGCTAAAAATCACCTCTTTTTCCTTCTCTCGATCAGACACTTAGAAAAAAAAAAAGAAAAAAAAAAAAATTTGGATTTTTTCTAAGTACAAAATCAAGAGAGGCTAAAAATCACCTTTTTTTCCTTCTCTCGATCAGACACTTAGAAAAAAAACGGAAAAAAATAAAAAAAAAATTCGGATTTTTTCTAAGTACAAAATCGATAGTGGCTAAAAATCACCTCTTTTTTCTTCTCTCGATCAGACACTTAGAAAAAAAAATGAAAAAAAAAAAAAAAAAATTGGATTTTTTCTAAGTACAAAATCGAGAGAGGCTAAAAATCACCTCTTTTTCCTTCTCTCGATCAGACACTTAGAAAAAAAACGGAAAAAAAAAAAAAAAAAATTTGGATTTTTTCTAAGTACAAAATCGAGAGAGGCTAAAAATCACCTCTTTTTCCTTCTCTCGATCAGACACTTAGAAAAAAAACGGAAAAAAAAAAAAAAAAATTTGGATTTTTTCTAAGTACAAAATCGAGAGTGGCTAAAAATCACCTCTTTTTCCTTCTCTCGATCAGACACTTAGAAAAAAAAAAGAAAGAAAAAAAAAAAAATTGGATTTTTTCTAAGTACAAAATCAAGAGAGGCTAAAAATCACCTC
>NW_026908321.1:0-21611 GCF_033978785.1 Entelurus aequoreus
GTCTGAGGATCGAGAGAAGGAAAAACGAGGTGATTTTTAGCCTCTCTCGATTTTGTACTTAGAAAAAATCCAAATTTTTTTTTTTTTTTTTCGTTTTTTTTCTAAGTGTCCGATCGAGAGAAGGAAAAAGAGGTGATTTTTAGCCTCTCTCGATTTTGTACTTAGAAAAAATCCAAATTTTTTTTTTTTTTTTTCCGTTTTTTTTCTAAGTGTCTGATCGAGAGAAGGAAAAAGAGGTGATTTTTAGCCTCTCTCGATTTTGTACTTAGAAAAAATCCAAATTTTTTTTTTTTTTTTTTCCGTTTTTTTTCTAAGTGTCTGATCGAGAGAAGGAAAAAGAGGTGATTTTTAGCCTCTCTCGATTTTGTACTTAGAAAAAATCCAAATTTTTTTTTTTTTTTTTTTCCGTTTTTTTTCTAAGTGTCTGATCGAGAGAAGAAAAAGAGGTGATTTTAGCCTCTCTCGATTTTGTACTTAGAAAAAATCCAAATTTTTTTTTTTTTTTTCCGTTTTTTTCTAAGTGTCTGATCGAGAGAAGGAAAAAGAGGTGATTTTTAGCCTCTCTCGATTTTGTACTTAGAAAAAATCCAAATTTTTTTTTTTTTTTTTTTTTTTTTTCTAAGTGTCCGATCGAGAGAAGGAAAAAGAGGTGATTTTTAGCCTCTCTCGATTTTGTACTTAGAAAAAATCTAAATTTTTTTTTTTTTTTTCCGTTTTTTTTCTAAGTGTCTGATCGAGAGAAGGAAAAAGAGGTGATTTTTAGCCTCTCTCGATTTTGTACTTAGAAAAAATCCAAATTTTTTTTTTTTTTTTTTCCGTTTTTTTTCTAAGTGTCTGATCGAGAGAAGGAAAAAGAGGTGATTTTTAGCCTCTCTCGATTTTGTACTTAGAAAAAAATCCAAATTTTTTTTTTTTTTTTTTTTTTTTTCTAAGTGTCCGATCGAGAGAAGGAAAAAGAGGTGATTTTTAGCCTCTCTCGTTTTTGTACTTAGAAAAAATCCAAATTTTTTTTTTTTTTTTCCGTTTTTTTCTAAGTGTCTGATCGAGAGAAGGAAAAAGAGGTGATTTTTAGCCTCTCTCGATTTTTGTACTTAGAAAAAATCCAATTTTTTTTTTTTTTTTTTTTTTTTTCTAAGTGTCCGATCGAGAGAAGGAAAAAGAGGTGATTTTTAGCCTCTCTCGATTTTGTACTTAGAAAAAATCCAAATTTTTTTTTTTTTTTTTCCGTTTTTTTTCTAAGTGTCTGATCGAGAGAAGGAAAAAGAGGTGATTTTTAGCCTCTCTCGATTTTGTACTTAGAAAAAATCCCAATTT
This sequence comes from Entelurus aequoreus, assembly GCF_033978785.1. Classification (NCBI taxonomy): domain Eukaryota; kingdom Metazoa; phylum Chordata; class Actinopteri; order Syngnathiformes; family Syngnathidae; genus Entelurus; species Entelurus aequoreus. Next base: position 1,315 of record NW_026908321.1, read on the forward strand.
TTTTTTTTTTTTTTTTTTTTTTTCTAAGTGTCCGATCGAGAGAAGGAAAAAGAGGTGATTTTTAGCCTCTCTCGATTTTGTACTTAGAAAAAATCCAAATTTTTTTTTTTTTTTTTTTTTTTTTTCTAAGTGTCTGATCGAGAGAAGGAAAAAGAGGTGATTTTTAGCCTCTCTCGATTTTGTACTTAGAAAAAATCCAATTTTTTTTTTTTTTTTTTCCGTTTTTTTTCTAAGTGTCTGATCGAGAGAAGGAAAAAGAGGTGATTTTTAGCCTCTCTCGATTTTGTACTTAGAAAAAATCCAAATTTTTTTTTTTTTTTTTTTCCGTTTTTTTTCTAAGTGTCTGATCGAGAGAATTAAAAAGAGGTGATTTTTAGCCTCTCTCGATTTTGTACTTAGAAAAAATCCAAAATTTTTTTTTTTTTTTTCCGTTTTTTTTCTAAGTGTCTGATCGAGAGAAGGAAAAAGAGGTGATTTTTAGCCTCTCTCGATTTTGTACTTAGAAAAATCCAAATTTTTTTTTTTTTTTTTTTTTTTTTTTCTAAGTGTCCGATCGAGAGAAGGAAAAAGAGGTGATTTTTAGCCTCTCTCGATTTTGTACTTAGAAAAAATCTAATTTTTTTTTTTTTTTTTCCGTTTTTTTCTAAGTGTCTGATCGAGAGAAGGAAAAAGAGGTGATTTTTAGCCTCTCTCGATTTTGTACTTAGAAAAAATCCAAATTTTTTTTTTTTTTTTTCCGTTTTTTTTCTAAGTGTCTGATCGAGAGAAGGAAAAAGAGGTGATTTTTAGCCTCTCTCGATTTTGTACTTAGAAAAAATCCAAATTTTTTTTTTTTTTTTTTTTTTCTAAGTGTCCGATCGAGAGAAGGAAAAAGAGGTGATTTTTAGCCTCTCTCGTTTTTGTACTTAGAAAAAATCCAAATTTTTTTTTTTTTTTTCCGTTTTTTTTCTAAGTGTCTGATCGAGAGAAGGAAAAAGAGGTGATTTTAGCCTCTCTCGATTTTGTACTTAGAAAAAATCCAATTTTTTTTTTTTTTTTTTTTTTTTTCTAAGTGTCCGATCGAGAGAAGGAAAAAGAGGTGATTTTTAGCCTCTCTCGATTTTGTACTTAGAAAAAATCCAAATTTTTTTTTTTTTTTTTTCCGTTTTTTTTCTAAGTGTCTGATCGAGAGAAGGAAAAAGAGGTGATTTTTAGCCTCTCTCGATTTTGTACTTAGAAAAAATCCAAATTTTTTTTTTTTTTTTTTTTTTTTTTTCTAAGTGTCCGATCGAGAGAAGGAAAAAGAGGTGATTTTTAGCCTCTCTCGATTTTGTACTTAGAAAAAATCCAAATTTTTTTATTTTTTTTTTTTTTTTTCTAAGTGTCCGATCGAGAGAAGGAAAAAGAGGTGATTTTTAGCCTCTCTCGATTTTGTACTTAGAAAAAATCCAAATTTTTTTTTTTTTTTCCCGTTTTTTTTCTAAGTGTCTGATCGAGAGAAGGAAAAAGAGGTGATTTTTAGCCTCTCTCGATTTTGTACTTAGAAAAAATCCTAATTTTTTTTTTTTTTTTTTTTTTTTTTGTAAGTGTCCGGATCGAGAGAAGGAAAAAGAGGTGATTTTAGCCTCTCTCGATTTTGTACTTAGAAAAAATCCACATTTTTTTTTTTTTTTTTTTTTTTTTCTAAGTGTCCGATCGAGAGAAGGAAAAAGAGGTGATTTTTAGCCTCTCTCGATTTTGTACTTAGAAAAAATCCAAATTTTTTTTTTTTTTTTTCCGTTTTTTTTTCTAAGTGTCTGATCGAGAGAAGGAAAAAGAGGTGATTTTTAGCCTCTCTCGATTTTGTACTTAGAAAAAATCCAAATTTTTTTTTTTTTTTTTTTTTTTTTCTAAGTGTCCGATCGAGAGAAGGAAAAAGAGGTGATTTTTAGCCTCTCTCGATTTTGTACTTAGAAAAAATCAAAATATATATTTTTTTTTTTTCCGTTTTTTTTCTAAGTGTCTGATCGAGAGAAGGAAAAAGAGGTGATTTTTAGCCTCTCTCGATTTTGTACTTAGAAAAAATCCAAATTTTTTTTTTTTTTTTTTCTTTTTTTTTCTAAGTGTCTGATCGAGAGAAGGAAAAAGAGGTGATTTTTAGCCTCTCTCGATTTGTACTTAGAAAAAAATCCAAATTTTTTTTTTTTTTTTTTTTTCTAAGTGTCCGATCGAGAGAAGGAAAAAGAGGTGATTTTTAGCCTCTCTCGATTTTGTACTTAGAAAAAATCCAAATTTTTTTTTTTTTTTCCGTTTTTTTTCTAAGTGTCTGATCGAGAGAAGGAAAAAGAGGTGATTTTTAGCCTCTCTCGATTTTGTACTTAGAAAAAATCCAAATTTTTTTTTTTTTTTTTTTTTTTTTTCTAAGTGTCCGATCGAGAGAAGGAAAAAGAGGTGATTTTTAGCCTCTCTCGATTTTGTACTTAGAAAAAAATTCAAATTTTTTTTTTTTTTTTTCCTTTTTTTTTCTAAGTGTCTGATCGAGAGAAGGAAAAAGAGGTGATTTTAGCCTCTCTCGTTTTTGTACTTAGAAAAAATCCAAATTTTTTTTTTTTTTTTTCCGTTTTTTTTCTAAGTGTCTGATCGAGAGAAGGAAAAAGAGGTGATTTTTAGCCTCTCTCGATTTTGTACTTAGAAAAAATCCAATTTTTTTTTTTTTTTTTTTTTTTCTAAGTGTCCGATCGAGAGAAGGAAAAGAGGTGATTTTTAGCCTCTCTCGATTTTGTACTTAGAAAAAATCCAAATTTTTTTTTTTTTTTTTTCCGTTTTTTTTCTAAGTGTCTGATCGAGAGAAGGAAAAAGAGGTGATTTTTAGCCTCTCTCGATTTTGTACTTAGAAAAAATCCCAATTTTTTTTTTTTTTTTTTTTTTTTTTTCTAAGTGTCCGATCGAGAGAAGGAAAAAGAGGTGATTTTTAGCCTCTCTCGATTTTGTACTTAGAAAAATCCAAATTTTTTTTTTTTTTTTTTTTTTTTTCTAAGTGTCTGATCGAGAGAAGGAAAAAGAGGTGATTTTTAGCCTCTCTCGATTTTGTACTTAGAAAAAATCCAAATTTTTTTTTTTTTTTTCCGTTTTTTTTCTAAGTGTCTGATCGAGAGAAGGAAAAAGAGGTGATTTTTAGCCTCTCTCGATTTTGTACTTAGAAAAAATCCAAATTTTTTTTTTTTTTTTTTCCGTTTTTTTTCTAAGTGTCTGATCGAGAGAAGTAAAAAGAGGTGATTTTTAGCCTCTCTCGATTTGTACTTAGAAAAAATCCAAATTTTTTTTTTTTTTTTTCCGTTTTTTTTTCTAAGTGTCTGATCGAGAGAAGGAAAAAGAGGTGATTTTTAGCCTCTCTCGATTTTGTACTTAGAAAAAATCCAAATTTTTTTTTTTTTTTTTTTTTTTTTTTCTAAGTGTCCGATCGAGAGAAGGAAAAAGAGGTGATTTTTAGCCTCTCTCGATTTTGTACTTAGAAAAAATCTAATTTTTTTTTTTTTTTTTCCCGTTTTTTTTCTAAGTGTCTGATCGAGAGAAGGAAAAAGAGGTGATTTTTAGCCTCTCTCGATTTTGTACTTAGAAAAAATCCAAATTTTTTTTTTTTTTTTTCCGTTTTTTTTCTAAGTGTCTGATCGAGAGAAGGAAAAAGAGGTGATTTTTAGCCTCTCTCGATTTTGTACTTAGAAAAAATCCAAATTTTTTTTTTTTTTTTTTTTTTTCTAAGTGTCCGATCGAGAGAAGGAAAAAGAGGTGATTTTTAGCCTCTCTCGTTTTTGTACTTAGAAAAAATCCAAATTTTTTTTTTTTTTTTTCCGTTTTTTTTCTAAGTGTCTGATCGAGAGAAGGAAAAAGAGGTGATTTTTAGCCTCTCTCGATTTTGTACTTAGAAAAAATCCAATTTTTTTTTTTTTTTTTTTTTTTCTAAGTGTCCGATCGAGAGAAGGAAAAAGAGGTGATTTTTAGCCTCTCTCGATTTTGTACTTAGAAAAAATCCAAATTTTTTTTTTTTTTTTTTCCGTTTTTTTTCTAAGTGTCTGATCGAGAGAAGGAAAAAGAGGTGATTTTTAGCCTCTCTCGATTTTGTACTTAGAAAAAATCCAAATTTTTTTTTTTTTTTTTTTTTTTTTTTCTAAGTGTCCGATCGAGAGAAGGAAAAAGAGGTGATTTTTAGCCTCTCTCGATTTTGTACTTAGAAAAAATCCAAATTTTTTTTATTTTTTTTTTTTTTTTTCTAAGTGTCTGATCGAGAGAAGGAAAAAGAGGTGATTTTTAGCCTCTCTCGATTTTGTACTTAGAAAAAATCCAATTTTTTTTTTTTTTTTCCGTTTTTTTTCTAAGTGTCTGATCGAGAGAAGGAAAAAGAGGTGATTTTTAGCCTCTCTCGATTTTGTACTTAGAAAAAATCCTAAATTTTTTTTTTTTTTTTTTTTTTTTGTAAGTGTCCGATCGAGAGAAGGAAAAAGAGGTGATTTTTAGCCTCTCTCGATTTTGTACTTAGAAAAATCCACATTTTTTTTTTTTTTTTTTTTTTTTTTTCTAAGTGTCCGATCGAGAGAAGGAAAAAGAGGTGATTTTTAGCCTCTCTCGATTTTGTACTTAGAAAAAATCCAAATTTTTTTTTTTTTTTTTCCGTTTTTTTTCTAAGTGTCTGATCGAGAGAAGGAAAAAGAGGTGATTTTTAGCCTCTCTCGATTTTGTACTTAGAAAAAATCCAAATTTTTTTTTTTTTTTTTTCGTTTTTTTCTAAGTGTCCGATCGAGAGAAGGAAAAAGAGGTGATTTTAGCCTCTCTCGATTTTGTACTTAGAAAAAATCAAATATATATTTTTTTTTTTCCGTTTTTTTTTCTAAGTGTCTGATCGAGAGAAGGAAAAAGAGGTGATTTTTAGCCTCTCTCGATTTTGTACTTAGAAAAAATCCAAATTTTTTTTTTTTTTTTTCCGTTTTTTTTCTAAGTGTCTGATCGAGAGAAGGAAAAAGAGGTGATTTTTAGCCTCTCTCGATTTTGTACTTAGAAAAAAATCCAAATTTTTTTTTTTTTTTTTTTTTTTCTAAGTGTCCGATCGAGAGAAGGAAAAAGAGGTGATTTTTAGCCTCTCTCGATTTTGTACTTAGAAAAAATCCAAATTTTTTTTTTTTTTTTTCCGTTTTTTTTCTAAGTGTCTGATCGAGAGAAGGAAAAAGAGGTGATTTTTAGCCTCTCTCGATTTTGTACTTAGAAAAAATCCAAATTTTTTTTTTTTTTTTTTTTTTTTCTAAGTGTCCGATCGAGAGAAGGAAAAAGAGGTGATTTTTAGCCTCTCTCGATTTTGTACTTAGAAAAAAATCAAATTTTTTTTTTTTTTTTTCCGTTTTTTTCTAAGTGTCTGATCGAGAGAAGGAAAAAGAGGTGATTTTTAGCCTCTCTCGATTTTTGTACTTAGAAAAAATCCAAATTTTTTTTTTTTTTTTTTTTTTTCTAAGTGTCTGATCGAGAGAAGGAAAAAGAGGTGATTTTTAGCCTCTCTCGATTTTGTACTTAGAAAAAATCCAAATTTTTTTTTTTTTTTTTTCCGTTTTTTTTCTAAGTGTCTGATCGAGAGAAGGAAAAAGAGGTGATTTTTAGCCTCTCTCGATTTTGTACTTAGAAAAAAATCCAAATTTTTTTTTTTTTTTTTTCCTTTTTTTCTAAGTGTCTGATCGAGAGAAGGAAAAAGAGGTGATTTTTAGCCTCTCTCGATTTTGTACTTAGAAAAAATCCAATTTTTTTTTTTTTTTTTCCGTTTTTTTTCTAAGTGTCTGATCGAGAGAAGGAAAAAGAGGTGATTTTTAGCCTCTCTCGATTTTGTACTTAGAAAAAATCCAAATTTTTTTTTTTTTTTTTCTTTTTTTTTCTAAGTGTCCTGATCGAGAGAAGGAAAAAGAGGTGATTTTTAGCCTCTCTCGATTTTGTACTTAGAAAAAATCTAAATTTTTTTTTTTTTTTCGTTTTTTTTCTAAGTGTCTGATCGAGAGAAGGAAAAAGAGGTGATTTTTAGCCTCTCTCGATTTTGTACTTAGAAAAAATCCAAATTTTTTTTTTTTTTTTCCGTTTTTTTTCTAAGTGTCTGATCGAGAGAAGGAAAAAGAGGTGATTTTTAGCCTCTCTCGATTTTGTACTTAGAAAAAATCCAAATTTTTTTTTTTTTTTTTTTTTTTCTAAGTGTCCGATCGAGAGAAGGAAAAAGAGGTGATTTTTAGCCTCTCTCGTTTTTGTACTTAGAAAAAATCCAAATTTTTTTTTTTTTTTTTCCGTTTTTTTTCTAAGTGTCTGATCGAGAGAAGGAAAAAGAGGTGATTTTTAGCCTCTCTCGATTTTGTACTTAGAAAAAATCCAATTTTTTTATTTTTTTTTTTTTTTCTAAGTGTCGATCGAGAGAAGGAAAAAGAGGTGATTTTTAGCCTCTCTCGATTTGTACTTAGAAAAAATCCAAATTTTTTTTTTTTTTTTTTCCGTTTTTTTTCTAAGTGTCTGATCGAGAGAAGGAAAAGAGGTGATTTTTAGCCTCTCTCGATTTTGTACTTAGAAAAAATCCAAATTTTTTTTTTTTTTTTTTTTTTTTTTTTCTAAGTGTCCGATCGAGAGAAGGAAAAAGAGGTGATTTTTAGCCTCTCTCGATTTTGTACTTAGAAAAAATCCAAATTTTTTTTATTTTTATTTTTTATTTTCTAAGTGTCCGATCGAGAGAAGGAAAAAGAGGTGATTTTTAGCCTCTCTCGATTTTGTACTTAGAAAAAAATCCAATTTTTTTTTTTTTTTTCCCGTTTTTTTTCTAAGTGTCTGATCGAGAGAAGGAAAAAGAGGTGATTTTTAGCCTCTCTCGATTTTGTACTTAGAAAAAATCCTAATTTTTTTTTTTTTTTTTTTTTTTTTTTTGTAAGTGTCCGATCGAGAGAAGGAAAAAGAGGTGATTTTTAGCCTCTCTCGATTTTGTACTTAGAAAAAATCCACTTTTTTTTTTTTTTTTTTTTTTTTTCTAAGTGTCCGATCGAGAGAAGGAAAAAGAGGTGATTTTTAGCCTCTCTCGATTTTGTACTTAGAAAAAATCCAAATTTTTTTTTTTTTTTTCCGTTTTTTTTCTAAGTGTCTGATCGAGAGAAGGAAAAAGAGGTGATTTTTAGCCTCTCTCGATTTTGTACTTAGAAAAAATCCAAATTTTTTTTTTTTTTTTTTTTTTTTTCTAAGTGTCCGATCGAGAGAAGGAAAAAGAGGTGATTTTTAGCCTCTCTCGATTTTGTACTTAGAAAAAATCAAAATATATATTTTTTTTTTTCCGTTTTTTTTCTAAGTGTCTGATCGATAGAAGGAAAAAGAGGTGATTTTTAGCCTCTCTCGATTTTGTACTTAGAAAAAATCCAAATTTTTTTTTTTTTTTTTCCGTTTTTTTTTCTAAGTGTCTGATCGAGAGAAGGAAAAAGAGGTGATTTTTAGCCTCTCTCGATTTTGTACTTAAAAAAAATCCAAATTTTTTTTTTTTTTTTTTTTTCTAAGTGTCCGATCGAGAGAAGGAAAAAGAGGTGATTTTTAGCCTCTCTCGATTTTGTACTTAGAAAAAATCCAAATTTTTTTTTTTTTTTTTTCCGTTTTTTTTCTAAGTGTCTGATCGAGAGAAGGAAAAAGAGGTGATTTTTAGCCTCTCTCGATTTTGTACTTAGAAAAAATCCAAATTTTTTTTTTTTTTTTTTTTTTTTTCTAAGTGTCCGATCGAGAGAAGGAAAAAGAGGTGATTTTAGCCTCTCTCGATTTTGTACTTAGAAAAAAATCAAATTTTTTTTTTTTTTTTTCCGTTTTTTTTCTAAGTGTCTGATCGAGAGAAGGAAAAAGAGGTGATTTTTAGCCTCTCTCGATTTTGTACTTAGAAAAAATCCAAATTTTTTTTTTTTTTTTTCCGTTTTTTTTTCTAAGTGTCTGATCGAGAGAAGGAAAAATAGGTGATTTTTAGCCTCTCTCGATTTTGTACTTAGAAAAAATCCAAATTTTTTTTTTTTTTTTCCGTTTTTTTTCTAAGTGTCTGATCGAGAGAAGGAAAAAGAGGTGATTTTTAGCCTCTCTCGATTTTGTACTTAGAAAAAATCCAAATTTTTTTTTTTTTTTTTTTTTTTCTAAGTGTCCGATCGAGAGAAGGAAAAAGAGGTGATTTTTAGCCTCTCTCGATTTTGTACTTAGAAAAAATCCAAATTTTTTTTTTTTTTTTCCGTTTTTTTTCTAAGTGTCTGATCGAGAGAAGGAAAAAGAGGTGATTTTTAGCCTCTCTCGATTTTGTACTTAGAAAAAATCCAAATTTTTTTTTTTTTTTTTTTTTTTTTTTCTAAGTGTCCGATCGAGAGAAGGAAAAAGAGGTGATTTTTAGCCTCTCTCGATTTTGTACTTAGAAAAAATCCAAATTTTTTTTTTTTTTTTTCCGTTTTTTTTCTAAGTGTCTGATCGAGAGAAGGAAAAAGAGGTGATTTTTAGCCTCTCTCGATTTTGTACTTAGAAAAAATCCAAATTTTTTTTTTTTTTTTTTTTTTTTCTAAGTGTCCGATCGAGAGAAGGAAAAAGAGGTGATTTTTAGCCTCTCTCGATTTTGTACTTAGAAAAAAATCCAAATTTTTTTTTTTTTTTTTTCCGTTTTTTTTCTAAGTGTCTGATCGAGAGAAGGAAAAAGAGGTGATTTTTAGCCTCTCTCGATTTTGTACTTAGAAAAAATCCAAATTTTTTTTTTTTTTTTTTCCGTTTTTTTTCTAAGTGTCTGATCGAGAGAAGGAAAAAGAGGTGATTTTTAGCCTCTCTCGATTTTGTACTTAGAAAAAATCCAATTTTTTTTTTTTTTTTTTTTTTTTTCTAAGTGTCCGATCGAGAGAAGGAAAAATAGGTGATTTTTAGCCTCTCTCGATTTTGTACTTAGAAAAAATCCAAATTTTTTTTTTTTTTTTTTCCGTTTTTTTTCTAAGTGTCTGATCGAGAGAAGGAAAAAATGGTGATTTTTAGCCTCTCTCGATTTTGTACTTAGAAAAAATCCAAATTTTTTTTTTTTTTTTTTTTTTTTCTAAGTGTCCGATCGAGAGAAGGAAAAAGAGGTGATTTTTAGCCTCTCTCGATTTTGTACTTAGAAAAAAATCCAAATTTTTTTTTTTTTTTTTCCGTTTTTTTTCTAAGTGTCTGATCGAGAGAAGGAAAAAGAGGTGATTTTTAGCCTCTCTCGATTTTGTACTTCGAAAAAATCCAAATTTTTTTTTTTTTTTTTTCCGTTTTTTTTCTAAGTGTCCGATCGAGAGAAGGAAAAAGAGGTGATTTTTAGCCTCTCTCGATTTTGTACTTGGAAAAAATCCAAATTTTTTTTTTTTTTTTCCGTTTTTTTTCTAAGTGTCTGATCGAGAGAAGGAAAAAGAGGTGATTTTTAGCCTCTCTCGATTTTGTACTTAGAAAAAATCCAAATTTTTTTTTTTTTTTTTTTTTTTTTCTAAGTGTCCGATCGAGAGAAAGAAAAAAGAGGTGATTTTTAGCCTCTCTCGATTTTGTACTTAGAAAAAATCCAATTTTTTTTTTTTTTTTTTTTCCGTTTTTTTTCTTAGTGTCTGATCGAGAGAAGGAAAAAGAGGTGATTTTAGCCTCTCTCGATTTTGTACTTAGAAAAAATCCAAATTTTTTTTTTTTTTTTTCCGTTTTTTTTCTAAGTGTCTGATCGAGAGAAGGAAAAGAGGTGATTTTTAGCCTCTCTCGATTTTGTACTTAGAAAAAATCCAAATTTTTTTTTTTTTTTTTTCCGTTTTTTTTCTTAGTGTCTGATCGAGAGAAGGAAAAAGAGGTGATTTTTAGCCTCTCTCGATTTTGTACTTAGAAAAAATCCAAATTTTTTTTTTTTTTTTTCCGTTTTTTTTCTAAGTGTCTGATCGAGAGAAGGAAAAAGAGGTGATTTTTAGCCTCTCTCGATTTTGTACTTAGAAAAAATCCAATTTTTTTTTTTTTTTTTTTTTTTTTTCTAAGTGTCCGATCGAGAGAAGGAAAAATAGGTGATTTTTAGCCTCTCTCGATTTTGTACTTAGAAAAAATCCAAATTTTTTTTTTTTTTTTTTCCGTTTTTTTTCTAAGTGTCTGATCGAGAGAAGGAAAAAATGGTGATTTTTAGCCTCTCTCGATTTTGTACTTAGAAAAAATCCAAATTTTTTTTTTTTTTTTTTTTTTTTCTAAGTGTCTGATCGAGAGAAGGAAAAAGAGGTGATTTTTAGCCTCTCTCGATTTTGTACTTAGAAAAAATCCAAATTTTTTTTTTTTTTTTTCCGTTTTTTTTCTAAGTGTCTGATCGAGAGAAGGAAAAAGAGGTGATTTTTAGCCTCTCTCGATTTTGTACTTCGAAAAAATCCAAATTTTTTTTTTTTTTTTTTCCGTTTTTTTTCTAAGTGTCCGATCGAGAGAAGGAAAAAGAGGTGATTTTTAGCCTCTCTCGATTTTGTACTTGGAAAAAATCCAAATTTTTTTTTTTTTTTTTCCGTTTTTTTTCTAAGTGTCTGATCGAGAGAAGGAAAAAGAGGTGATTTTTAGCCTCTCTCGATTTTGTACTTAGAAAAAATCCAAATTTTTTTTTTTTTTTTTTTTTTTTTCTAAGTGTCCGATCGAGAGAAAGAAAAAGAGGTGATTTTTAGCCTCTCTCGATTTTGTACTTAGAAAAAAATCCAATTTTTTTTTTTTTTTTTTTCCGTTTTTTTTCTTAGTGTCTGATCGAGAGAAGGAAAAAGAGGTGATTTTTAGCCTCTCTCGATTTTGTACTTAGAAAAAATCCAAATTTTTTTTTTTTTTTTTCCGTTTTTTTTCTAAGTGTCTGATCGAGAGAAGGAAAAAGAGGTGATTTTTAGCCTCTCTCGATTTTGTACTTAGAAAAAATCCAATTTTTTTTTTTTTTTTTTTTTTTTCTAAGTGTCCGATCGAGAGAAGGAAAAAGAGGTGATTTTTAGCCTCTCTCGATTTTGTACTTAGAAAAAATCCAATTTTTTTTTTTTTTTTTTCCGTTTTTTTTCTAAGTGTCTGATCGAGAGAAGGAAAAAGAGGTGATTTTTAGCCTCTCTCGATTTTGTACTTAGAAAAAATCCAAATTTTTTTTTTTTTTTTTTTTTTTTTTTCTAAGTGTCCGATCGAGAGAAGGAAAAAGAGGTGATTTTTAGCCTCTCTCGATTTTGTACTTAGAAAAAATCCAAATTTTTTTTTTTTTTTTTTTTTTTTTCTAAGTGTCCGATCGAGAGAAGGAAAAAGAGGTGATTTTTAGCCTCTCTCGATTTTGTACTTAGAAAAAAATTCAAATTTTTTTTTTTTTTTTTCCGTTTTTTTTCTAAGTGTCTGATCGAGAGAAGGAAAAAGAGGTGATTTTTAGCCTCTCTCGATTTTGTACTTAGAAAAAATCCAAATTTTTTTTTTTTTTTTTTCCGTTTTTTTTCTAAGTGTCTGATCGAGAGAAGGAAAAATAGGTGATTTTTAGCCTCTCTCGATTTTGTACTTAGAAAAAATCCAAATTTTTTTTTTTTTTTTCCGTTTTTTTTCTAAGTGTCTGATCGAGAGAAGGAAAAAGAGGTGATTTTTAGCCTCTCTCGATTTTGTACTTAGAAAAAATCCAAATTTTTTTTTTTTTTTTTTTTTTTTCTAAGTGTCCGATCGAGAGAAGGAAAAAGAGGTGATTTTTAGCCTCTCTCGATTTTGTACTTAGAAAAAATCCAAATTTTTTTTTTTTTTTTTCCGTTTTTTTTCTAAGTGTCTGATCGAGAGAAGGAAAAAGAGGTGATTTTTTAGCCTCTCTCGATTTTGTACTTAGAAAAAATCCAAATTTTTTTTTTTTTTTTTTTTTTTTTTCTAAGTGTCCGATCGAGAGAAGGAAAAAGAGGTGATTTTTAGCCTCTCTCGATTTTGTACTTAGAAAAAATCCAAATTTTTTTTTTTTTTTTTTTCCGTTTTTTTTCTAAGTGTCTGATCGAGAGAAGGAAAAAGAGGTGATTTTTAGCCTCTCTCGATTTTGTACTTAGAAAAAATCCAAATTTTTTTTTTTTTTTTTTTTTTTTCTAAGTGTCCGATCGAGAGAAGGAAAAAGAGGTGATTTTTAGCCTCTCTCGATTTTGTACTTAGAAAAAAATCCAAATTTTTTTTTTTTTTTTCCGTTTTTTTTCTAAGTGTCTGATCGAGAGAAGGAAAAAGAGGTGATTTTTAGCCTCTCTCGATTTTGTACTTAGAAAAAATCCAAATTTTTTTTTTTTTTTTTTCCGTTTTTTTTCTAAGTGTCTGATCGAGAGAAGGAAAAAGAGGTGATTTTTAGCCTCTCTCGATTTTGTACTTAGAAAAAATCCAATTTTTTTTTTTTTTTTTTTTTTTTTTCTAAGTGTCCGATCGAGAGAAGGAAAAATAGGTGATTTTTAGCCTCTCTCGATTTTGTACTTAGAAAAAATCCAAATTTTTTTTTTTTTTTTTTCCGTTTTTTTTCTAAGTGTCTGATCGAGAGAAGGAAAAAATGGTGATTTTTAGCCTCTCTCGATTTTGTACTTAGAAAAAATCCAAATTTTTTTTTTTTTTTTTTTTTTTTCTAAGTGTCCGATCGAGAGAAGGAAAAAGAGGTGATTTTTAGCCTCTCTCGATTTTGTACTTAGAAAAAATCCAAATTTTTTTTTTTTTTTTTCCGTTTTTTTTCTAAGTGTCTGATCGAGAGAAGGAAAAAGAGGTGATTTTTAGCCTCTCTCGATTTTGTACTTCGAAAAAATCCAAATTTTTTTTTTTTTTTTTCCGTTTTTTTTCTAAGTGTCCGATCGAGAGAAGGAAAAAGAGGTGATTTTTAGCCTCTCTCGATTTTGTACTTGGAAAAAATCCAAATTTTTTTTTTTTTTTTTCCGTTTTTTTTCTAAGTGTCTGATCGAGAGAAGGAAAAAGAGGTGATTTTTAGCCTCTCTCGATTTTGTACTTAGAAAAAATCCAAATTTTTTTTTTTTTTTTTTTTTTTTTCTAAGTGTCCGATCGAGAGAAAGAAAAAGAGGTGATTTTTAGCCTCTCTCGATTTTGTACTTAGAAAAAAATCCAATTTTTTTTTTTTTTTTTTTCCGTTTTTTTTCTTAGTGTCTGATCGAGAGAAGGAAAAAGAGGTGATTTTTAGCCTCTCTCGATTTTGTACTTAGAAAAAATCCAAATTTTTTTTTTTTTTTTTCCGTTTTTTTTCTAAGTGTCTGATCGAGAGAAGGAAAAAGAGGTGATTTTTAGCCTCTCTCGATTTTGTACTTAGAAAAAATCCAATTTTTTTTTTTTTTTTTTTTTTTTCTAAGTGTCCGATCGAGAGAAGGAAAAAGAGGTGATTTTTAGCCTCTCTCGATTTTGTACTTAGAAAAAATCCAATTTTTTTTTTTTTTTTTTCCGTTTTTTTTCTAAGTGTCTGATCGAGAGAAGGAAAAAGAGGTGATTTTTAGCCTCTCTCGATTTTGTACTTAGAAAAAATCCAAATTTTTTTTTTTTTTTTTTTTTTTTTTTCTAAGTGTCCGATCGAGAGAAGGAAAAAGAGGTGATTTTTAGCCTCTCTCGATTTTGTACTTAGAAAAAATCCAAATTTTTTTTTTTTTTTTTCCGTTTTTTTTCTAAGTGTCTGATCGAGAGAAGGAAAAAGAGGTGATTTTTAGCCTCTCTCGATTTTGTACTTAGAAAAAATCCAATTTTTTTTTTTTTTTTTTTTTTTTTTCTAAGTGTCCGATCGAGAGAAGGAAAAAGAGGTGATTTTTAGCCTCTCTCGATTTTGTACTTAGAAAAAATCCAAATTTTTTTTTTTTTTTTTCCGTTTTTTTTCTAAGTGTCTGATCGAGAGAAGGAAAAAGAGGTGATTTTTAGCCTCTCTCGATTTTGTACTTAGAAAAAATCCAAATTTTTTTTTTTTTTTTTTTTTTTTTTCTAAGTGTCCGATCGAGAGAAGGAAAAAGAGGTGATTTTTAGCCTCTCTCGATTTTGTACTTAGAAAAAATCCAAATTTTTTTTTTTTTTTTTTCCGTTTTTTTTCTAAGTGTCTGATCGAGAGAAGGAAAAAGAGGTGATTTTTAGCCTCTCTCGATTTTGTACTTAGAAAAAATCCAATTTTTTTTTTTTTTTTTTCCGTTTTTTTTCTAAGTGTCTGATCGAGAGAAGGAAAAAGGGGTGATTTTTAGCCTCTCTCGATTTTGTACTTAGAAAAAATCCAAATTTTTTTTTTTTTTTTTTTTTTTTTCTAAGTGTCCGATCGAGAGAAGGAAAAAGAGGTGATTTTTAGCCTCTCTCGATTTTGTACTTAGAAAAAATCCAAATTTTTTTTTTTTTTTTCCCGTTTTTTTTCTAAGTGTCTGATCGAGAGAAGGAAAAAGAGGTGATTTTTAGCCTCTCTCGATTTTGTACTTAGAAAAAATCCAATTTTTTTTTTTTTTTTTTTTCAGTTTTTTTTCTAAGTGTCTGATCGAGAGAAGGAAAAAGAGGTGATTTTTAGCCTCTCTCGATTTTGTACTTAGAAAAAATCCAAATTTTTTTTTTTTTTTTTTTTTTTTCTAAGTGTCCGATCGAGAGAAGGAAAAAGAGGTGATTTTTAGCCTCTCTCGATTTTGTACTTAGAAAAAATCCAAATTTTTTTTTTTTTTTTTCCGTTTTTTTTCTAAGTGTCTGATCGAGAGAAGGAAAAAGAGGTGATTTTTAGCCTCTCTCGATTTTGTACTTAGAAAAAATCCAAATTTTTTTTTTTTTTTTTTTTTTTTTCTAAGTGTCCGATCGAGAGAAGGAAAAAGAGGTGATTTTTAGCCTCTCTCGATTTTGTACTTAGAAAAAAATCCAATTTTTTTTTTTTTTTTTCCGTTTTTTTTCTAAGTGTCTGATCGAGAGAAGGAAAAAGAGGTGATTTTTAGCCTCTCTCGATTTTGTACTTAGAAAAAATCCACTTTTTTTTTTTTTTCTTTCCGTTTTTTTTCTAAGTGTCTGATCGAGAGAAGGAAAAAGAGGTGATTTTTAGCCTCTCTCGATTTTGTACTTAGAAAAAATCCAAATTTTTTATTTTTTTTTTTTCCGTTTTTTTTCTAAGTGTCTGATCGAGAGAAGGAAAAAGAGGTGATTTTTAGCCTCTCTCGATTTTGTAGTTAGAAAAAATCCAATTTTTTTTTTTTTTTTTTCCGTTTTTTTTCTAAGTGTCTGATCGAGAGAAGGAAAAAGAGGTGATTTTTAGCCTCTCTCGATTTTGTACTTAGAAAAAATCCAAATTTTTATTTTTTTTTTTCCGTTTTTTTTCTAAGTGTCTGATCGAGAGAAGGAAAAAGGGGTGATTTTTAGCCTCTCTCGATTTTGTACTTAGAAAAAATCCAAATTTTTTTTTTTTTTTTTTTTTTTTTTCTAAGTGTCCGATCGAGAGAAGGAAAAAGAGGTGATTTTTAGCCTCTCTCGATTTTGTACTTAGAAAAAATCCAAATTTTTTTTTTTTTTTTTCCGTTTTTTTTCTAAGTGTCTGATCGAGAGAAGGAAAAAGAGGTGATTTTTAGCCTCTCTCGATTTTGTACTTAGAAAAAATCCAAATTTTTTTTTTTTTTTTTTTCAGTTTTTTTTCTAAGTGTCTGATCGAGAGAAGGAAAAAGAGGTGATTTTTAGCCTCTCTCGATTTTGTACTTAGAAAAAATCCAAATTTTTTTTTTTTTTTTTTTTTTTTTCTAAGTGTCCGATCGAGAGAAGGAAAAAGAGGTGATTTTTAGCCTCTCTCGATTTTGTACTTAGAAAAAATCCAAATTTTTTTTTTTTTTTTTCCGTTTTTTTTCTAAGTGTCTGATCGAGAGAAGGAAAAAGAGGTGATTTTTAGCCTCTCTCGATTTTGTACTTAGAAAAAATCCAAATTTTTTTTTTTTTTTTTTCCGTTTTTTTTCTAAGTGTCTGATCGAGAGAAGGAAAAAGAGGTGATTTTTAGCCTCTCTCGATTTTGTACTTAGAAAAAATCCAAATTTTTTTTTTTTTTTTTTTTTTTTTTCTAAGTGTCCGATCGAGAGAAGGAAAAAGAGGTGATTTTTAGCCTCTCTCGATTTTGTACTTAGAAAAAATCCAAATTTTTTTTTTTTTTTTTTCCGTTTTTTTTCTAAGTGTCTGATCGAGAGAAGGAAAAAGAGGTGATTTTTAGCCTCTCTCGATTTTGTACTTAGAAAAAATCCAAATTTTTTTTTTTTTTTTTTTTTTTCTAAGTGTCCGATCGAGAGAAGGAAAAAGAGGTGATTTTTAGCCTCTCTCGATTTTGTACTTAGAAAAAAATCCAAATTTTTTTTTTTTTTTTTCCGTTTTTTTTCTAAGTGTCTGATCGAGAGAAGGAAAAAGAGGTGATTTTTAGCCTCTCTCGATTTTGTACTTAGAAAAAATCCAAATTTTTTTTTTTTTTTTTTCCGTTTTTTTTCTAAGTGTCTGATCGAGAGAAGGAAAAAGAGGTGATTTTTAGCCTCTCTCGATTTTGTACTTAGAAAAAATCCAATTTTTTTTTTTTTTTTTTTTTTTTTTCTAAGTGTCCGATCGAGAGAAGGAAAAATAGGTGATTTTTAGCCTCTCTCGATTTTGTACTTAGAAAAAATCCAAATTTTTTTTTTTTTTTTTCCGTTTTTTTTCTAAGTGTCTGATCGAGAGAAGGAAAAAATGGTGATTTTTAGCCTCTCTCGATTTTGTACTTAGAAAAAATCCAAATTTTTTTTTTTTTTTTTTTTTTTTCTAAGTGTCCGATCGAGAGAAGGAAAAAGAGGTGATTTTTAGCCTCTCTCGATTTTGTACTTAGAAAAAATCCAAATTTTTTTTTTTTTTTTTCCGTTTTTTTTCTAAGTGTCTGATCGAGAGAAGGAAAAAGAGGTGATTTTTAGCCTCTCTCGATTTTGTACTTCGAAAAAATCCAAATTTTTTTTTTTTTTTTTTCCGTTTTTTTTCTAAGTGTCCGATCGAGAGAAGGAAAAAGAGGTGATTTTTAGCCTCTCTCGATTTTGTACTTGGAAAAAATCCAAATTTTTTTTTTTTTTTTTCCGTTTTTTTTCTAAGTGTCTGATCGAGAGAAGGAAAAAGAGGTGATTTTTAGCCTCTCTCGATTTTGTACTTAGAAAAAATCCAAATTTTTTTTTTTTTTTTTTTTTTTTTTCTAAGTGTCCGATCGAGAGAAGGAAAAAGAGGTGATTTTTAGCCTCTCTCGATTTTGTACTTAGAAAAAATCCAAATTTTTTTTTTTTTTTTTTCCGTTTTTTTTCTAAGTGTCTGATCGAGAGAAGGAAAAAGAGGTGATTTTTAGCCTCTCTCGATTTTGTACTTAGAAAAAATCCAAATTTTTTTTTTTTTTTTTTTTTTTCTAAGTGTCCGATCGAGAGAAGGAAAAAGAGGTGATTTTTAGCCTCTCTCGATTTTGTACTTAGAAAAAAATCCAAATTTTTTTTTTTTTTTTTCCGTTTTTTTTCTAAGTGTCTGATCGAGAGAAGGAAAAAGAGGTGATTTTTAGCCTCTCTCGATTTTGTACTTAGAAAAAATCCAAATTTTTTTTTTTTTTTTTTCCGTTTTTTTTCTAAGTGTCTGATCGAGAGAAGGAAAAAGAGGTGATTTTTAGCCTCTCTCGATTTTGTACTTAGAAAAAATCCAATTTTTTTTTTTTTTTTTTTTTTTTTTCTAAGTGTCCGATCGAGAGAAGGAAAAATAGGTGATTTTTAGCCTCTCTCGATTTTGTACTTAGAAAAAATCCAAATTTTTTTTTTTTTTTTTTCCGTTTTTTTTCTAAGTGTCTGATCGAGAGAAGGAAAAAATGGTGATTTTTAGCCTCTCTCGATTTTGTACTTAGAAAAAATCCAAATTTTTTTTTTTTTTTTTTTTTTTCTAAGTGTCCGATCGAGAGAAGGAAAAAGAGGTGATTTTTAGCCTCTCTCGATTTTGTACTTAGAAAAAATCCAAATTTTTTTTTTTTTTTTCCGTTTTTTTTCTAAGTGTCTGATCGAGAGAAGGAAAAAGAGGTGATTTTTAGCCTCTCTCGATTTTGTACTTCGAAAAAATCCAAATTTTTTTTTTTTTTTTTTCCGTTTTTTTTCTAAGTGTCCGATCGAGAGAAGGAAAAAGAGGTGATTTTTAGCCTCTCTCGATTTTGTACTTGGAAAAAATCCAAATTTTTTTTTTTTTTTTTCCGTTTTTTTTCTAAGTGTCTGATCGAGAGAAGGAAAAAGAGGTGATTTTTAGCCTCTCTCGATTTTGTACTTAGAAAAAATCCAAATTTTTTTTTTTTTTTTTTTTTTTTTCTAAGTGTCCGATCGAGAGAAAGAAAAAGAGGTGATTTTTAGCCTCTCTCGATTTTGTACTTAGAAAAAATCCAATTTTTTTTTTTTTTTTTTCCGTTTTTTTTTCTTAGTGTCTGATCGAGAGAAGGAAAAAGAGGTGATTTTTAGCCTCTCTCGATTTTGTACTTAGAAAAAATCCAAATTTTTTTTTTTTTTTTTCCGTTTTTTTTTCTAAGTGTCTGATCGAGAGAAGGAAAAAGAGGTGATTTTTAGCCTCTCTCGATTTTGTACTTAGAAAAAATCCAAATTTTTTTTTTTTTTTTTTTTTTTTCTAAGTGTCCGATCGAGAGAAGGAAAAAGAGGTGATTTTTAGCCTCTCTCGATTTTGTACTTAGAAAAAATCCAATTTTTTTTTTTTTTTTTTCCGTTTTTTTTCTAAGTGTCTGATCGAGAGAAGGAAAAAGAGGTGATTTTTAGCCTCTCTCGATTTTGTACTTAGAAAAAATCCAATTTTTTTTTTTTTTTTTTTTTTTTTTTCTAAGTGTCCGATCGAGAGAAGGAAAAAGAGGTGATTTTTAGCCTCTCTCGATTTTGTACTTAGAAAAAATCCAAATTTTTTTTTTTTTTTTTCCGTTTTTTTTCTAAGTGTCTGATCGAGAGAAGGAAAAAGAGGTGATTTTTAGCCTCTCTCGATTTTGTACTTAGAAAAAATCCAATTTTTTTTTTTTTTTTTTTTTTTTTTCTAAGTGTCCGATCGAGAGAAGGAAAAAGAGGTGATTTTTAGCCTCTCTCGATTTTGTACTTAGAAAAAATCCAAATTTTTTTTTTTTTTTTTCCGTTTTTTTTCTAAGTGTCTGATCGAGAGAAGGAAAAAGAGGTGATTTTTAGCCTCTCTCGATTTTGTACTTAGAAAAAATCCAAATTTTTTTTTTTTTTTTTTTTTTTTTTCTAAGTGTCCGATCGAGAGAAGGAAAAAGAGGTGATTTTTAGCCTCTCTCGATTTTGTACTTAGAAAAAATCCAAATTTTTTTTTTTTTTTTTCCGTTTTTTTTTCTAAGTGTCTGATCGAGAGAAGGAAAAAGAGGTGATTTTTAGCCTCTCTCGATTTTGTACTTAGAAAAAATCCAATTTTTTTTTTTTTTTTTTCCGTTTTTTTTCTAAGTGTCTGATCGAGAGAAGGAAAAAGAGGTGATTTTTAGCCTCTCTCGATTTTGTACTTAGAAAAAATCCAAATTTTTTTTTTTTTTTTTTTTTTTTTCTAAGTGTCCGATCGAGAGAAGGAAAAAGAGGTGATTTTTAGCCTCTCTCGATTTTGTACTTAGAAAAAATCCAAATTTTTTTTTTTTTTTTTCCGTTTTTTTTCTAAGTGTCTGATCGAGAGAAGGAAAAAGAGGTGATTTTTAGCCTCTCTCGATTTTGTACTTAGAAAAAATCCAATTTTTTTTTTTTTTTTTTTCAGTTTTTTTTCTAAGTGTCTGATCGAGAGAAGGAAAAAGAGGTGATTTTTAGCCTCTCTCGATTTTGTACTTAGAAAAAATCCAATTTTTTTTTTTTTTTTCTTTTTTTTTCTAAGTGTCGATCGAGAGAAGGAAAAAGAGGTGATTTTTAGCCTCTCTCGATTTTGTACTTAGAAAAAATCCAATTTTTTTTTTTTTTTTTCCGTTTTTTTTCTAAGTGTCTGATCGAGAGAAGGAAAAAGAGGTGATTTTTAGCCTCTCTCGATTTTGTACTTAGAAAAAATCCAAATTTTTTTTTTTTTTTTTTCCGTTTTTTTTCTAAGTGTCCGATCGAGAGAAGGAAAAAGAGGTGATTTTTAGCCTCTCTCGATTTTGTACTTAGAAAAAATCCAAATTTTTTTTTTTTTTTTTCCGTTTTTTTTCTAAGTGTCTGATCGAGAGAAGGAAAAAGAGGTGATTTTTAGCCTCTCTCGATTTTGTACTTAGAAAAAATCCAATTTTTTTTTTTTTTTCGTTTTTTTTCTAAGTGTCTGATCGAGAGAAGGAAAAAGAGGTGATTTTTAGCCTCTCTCGATTTTGTACTTAGAAAAAATCCAAATTTTTTTTTTTTTTTTTCCGTTTTTTTTCTAAGTGT
>NW_026908322.1:0-21234 GCF_033978785.1 Entelurus aequoreus
CACTTAGAAAAAAAACGGAAAAAAAAAAAAAAAAATTTGGATTTTTTCTAAGTACAAAATCGAGAGAGGCTAAAAATCACCTCTTTTTCCTTTCTCTCGATCAGACACTTAGAAAAAAAACGGAAAAAAAAAAAAAAAAATTTGGATTTTTTCTAAGTACAAAATCGAGAGAGGCTAAAAATCACCTCTTTTTCCTTCTCTCGATCAGACACTTAGAAAAAAAACGGAAAAAAAAAAAAAAAAATTTGGATTTTTTCTAAGTACAAAATCGAGAGAGGCTAAAAATCACCTCTTTTTCCTTCTCTCGATCAGACACTTAGAAAAAAAACGGAAAAAAAAAAAAAAAAATTTGGATTTTTTCTAAGTACAAAATCGAGAGAGGCTAAAAATCACCTCTTTTTCCTTCTCTCGATCAGACACTTAGAAAAAAAACGGAAAAAAAAAAA
The DNA here is from genome assembly GCF_033978785.1 of Entelurus aequoreus. Classification (NCBI taxonomy): domain Eukaryota; kingdom Metazoa; phylum Chordata; class Actinopteri; order Syngnathiformes; family Syngnathidae; genus Entelurus; species Entelurus aequoreus. The sequence continues at coordinate 447 of NW_026908322.1, forward strand.
AAAAAATTTGGATTTTTTCTAAGTACAAAATCGAGAGAGGCTAAAAATCACCTCTTTTTCCTTCTCTCGATCAGACACTTAGAAAAAAAACGGAAAAAAAAAAAAAAAAATTTGGATTTTTTCTAAGTACAAAATCGAGAGAGGCTAAAAATCACCTCTTTTTCCTTCTCTCGATCAGACACTTAGAAAAAAAACGGAAAAAAAAAAAAAAAAATTTGGATTTTTTCTAAGTACAAAATCGAGAGAGGCTAAAAATCACCTCTTTTTCCTTCTCTCGATCAGACACTTAGAAAAAAAACGGAAAAAAAAAAAAAAAAATTTGGATTTTTTCTAAGTACAAAATCGAGAGAGGCTAAAAATCACCTCTTTTTCCTTCTCTCGATCAGACACTTAGAAAAAAAACGGAAAAAAAAAAAAAAAAATTTGGATTTTTTCTAAGTACAAAATCGAGAGAGGCTAAAAATCACCTCTTTTTCCTTCTCTCGATCAGACACTTAGAAAAAAAACGGAAAAAAAAAAAAAAAAATTTGGATTTTTTCTAAGTACAAAATCGAGAGAGGCTAAAAATCACCTCTTTTTCCTTCTCTCGATCAGACACTTAGAAAAAAAACGGAAAAAAAAAAAAAAAAATTTGGATTTTTTCTAAGTACAAAATCGAGAGAGGCTAAAAATCACCTCTTTTTCCTTCTCTCGATCAGACACTTAGAAAAAAAACGGAAAAAAAAAAAAAAAAAATTTGGATTTTTTCTAAGTACAAAATCGAGAGTGGCTAAAAATCACCTCTTTTTCCTTCTCTCGATCAGACACTTAGAAAAAAAACGGAAAAAAAAAAAAAAAAATTTGGATTTTTTCTAAGTACAAAATCGAGAGAGGCTAAAAATCACCTCTTTTTCCTTCTCTCGATCAGACACTTAGAAAAAAAACGGAAAAAAAAAAAAAAAAAATTTGGATTTTTTCTAAGTACAAAATCGAGAGTGGCTAAAAATCACCTCTTTTTCCTTCTCTCGATCAGACACTTAGAAAAAAAAACGGAAAAAAAAAAAAAAAAATTTGGATTTTTTCTAAGTACAAAATCGAGAGAGGCTAAAAATCACCTCTTTTTCCTTCTCTCGATCAGACACTTAGAAAAAAAACGGAAAAAAAAAAAAAAAAAATTTGGATTTTTTCTAAGTACAAAATCGAGAGTGGCTAAAAATCACCTCTTTTTCCTTCTCTCGATCAGACACTTAGAAAAAAAACGGAAAAAAAAAAAAAAAAATTTGGATTTTTTCTAAGTACAAAATCGAGAGAGGCTAAAAATCACCTCTTTTTCCTTTTCTCGATCAGACACTTAGAAAAAAAACGGAAAAAAAAAAAAAAAAATTTTGATTTTTTCTAAGTACAAAATCGAGAGAGGCTAAAAATCACCTCTTTTTCCTTCTCTCGATCAGACACTTAGAAAAAAAACGGAAAAAAAAAAAAAAAAATTTGGATTTTTTCTAAGTACAAAATCGAGAGTGGCTAAAAATCACCTCTTTTTCCTTCTCTCGATCAGACACTTAGAAAAAAAACGGAAAAAAAAAAAAAAAAAATTTGGATTTTTTCTAAGTACAAAATCGAGAGTGGCTAAAAATCACCTCTTTTTCCTTCTCTCGATCAGACACTTAGAAAAAAAAATGAAAAAAAAAAAAAAAAATTGGATTTTTTCTAAGTACAAAATCGAGAGAGGCTAAAAATCACCTCTTTTTCCTTCTCTCGATCAGACACTTAGAAAAAAAACGGAAAAAAAAAAAAAAAAATTTGGATTTTTTCTAAGTACAAAATCGAGAGTGGCTAAAAATCACCTCTTTTTCCTTCTCTCGATCAGACACTTAGAAAAAAAACGGAAAAAAAAAAAAAAAAAATTGGATTTTTTCTAAGTACAAAATCGAGAGTGGCTAAAAATCACCTCTTTTTCCTTCTCTCGATCAGACACTTACAAAAAAAAATGAAAAAAAAAAAAAAAAAATTGGATTTTTTCTAAGTACAAAATCGAGAGAGGCTAAAAATCACCTCTTTTTCCTTCTCTCGATCAGACACTTAGAAAAAAAACGGAAAAAATAAAAATAAAAATTTGGATTTTTTCTAAGTACAAAATCGAGAGTGGCTAAAAATCACCTCTTTTTCCTTCTCTCGATCAGACACTTAGAAAAAAAACGGAAAAAAAAAAAAAAAAATTTGGATTTTTTCTAAGTACAAAATCGAGAGAGGCTAAAAATCACCGCTTTTTCCTTCTCTCGATCAGACACTTAGAAAAAAAATGTAAAAAAAAAAAAAAAAAATTTGGATTTTTTCTAAGTACAAAATCGAGAGAGGCTAAAAATCACCTCTTTTTCCTTCTCTCGATCAGACACTTAGAAAAAAAACGGAAAAAAAAAAAAAAAAAATTGGATTTTTTCTAAGTACAAAATCGAGAGTGGCTAAAAATCACCTCTTTTTCCTTTTCTCGATCAGACACTTAGAAAAAAAACGGGAAAAAAAAAAAAAAAAATTGGATTTTTTCTAAGTACAAAATCGAGAGTGGCTAAAAATCACCTCTTTTTCCTTCTCTCGATCAGACACTTAAAAAAAAAAAAAAAAAAATTGGATTTTTTCTAAGTACAAAATCGAGAGAGGCTAAAAATCACCTATTTTTCCTTTTCTCGATCAGACACTTAGAAAAAAAACGGGAAAAAAAAAAAAAAAATTTGGATTTTTTCTAAGTACAAAATCGAGAGAGGCTAAAAATCACCTCTTTTTCCTTCTCTCGATCAGACACTTAGAAAAAAAACGGAAAAAAAAATAAATAAATTTGGATTTTTTCTAAGTACAAAATCGAGAGTGGCTAAAAATCACCTCTTTTTCCTTCTCTCGATCAGACACTTAGAAAAAAAACGGAAAAAAAAAAAAAAAAAAATTTGGATTTTTTCTAAGTACAAAATCAAGAGAGGCTAAAAATCACCTCTTTTTCCTTCTCTCGATCAGACACTTTGAAAAAAAACGGAAAAAAAAAAAAAAAAATTTGGATTTTTTCTAAGTACAAAATCGAGAGTGGCTAAAAATCACCTCTTTTTCCTTCTCTCGATCAGACACTTAGAAAAAAAACGGAAAAAAAAAAAAAAAAAATTTGGATTTTTTCTAAGTACAAAATCGAGAGAGGCTAAAAATCACCTCTTTTTCCTTTTCTCGATCAGACACTTAGAAAAAAAACGGAAAAAAAAAAAAAAAAAATTGGATTTTTTCTAAGTACAAAATCGAGAGAGGCTAAAAATCACCTCTTTTTCCTTCTCTCGATCAGACACTTAGAAAAAAAACGGAAAAAAAAAAAAAAAAAATTTGGATTTTTTCTAAGTACAAAATCGAGAGTGGCTAAAAATCACCTCTTTTTCCTTCTCTCGATCAGACACTTAGAAAAAAACGGAAAAAAAAAAAAAAAAAAATTGGATTTTTTCTAAGTACAAAATCGAGAGAGGCTAAAAATCACCTCTTTTTCCTTCTCTCGATCAGACACTTAGAAAAAAAACGTAAAAAAAAAAAAAAAAAATTTGGATTTTTTCTAAGTACAAAATCGAGAGAGGCTAAAAATCACCTCTTTTTCCTTCTCTCGATCAGACACTTAGAAAAAAAACGGAAAAAAAAATAAAAAAAAATTGGATTTTTTCTAAGTACAAAATCGAGAGTGGCTAAAAATCACCTCTTTTTCCTTCTCTCGATCAGACACTTAGAAAAAAAACGGAAAAAAAAAAAAAAAAATTTGGATTTTTTCTAAGTACAAAATCGAGAGAGGCTAAAAATCACCTCTTTTTCCTTCTCTCGATCAGACACTTAGAAAAAAATGGAAAAAAAAAAAAAATTTGGATTTTTTCTAAGTACAAAATCGAGAGTGGCTAAAAATCACCTCTTTTTCCTTCTCTCGATCAGACACTTACAAAAAAAACGGAAAAAAAAAAAAAAAAAATTTGGATTTTTTCTAAGTACAAAATCGAGAGTGGCTAAAAATCACCTCTTTTTCCTTCTCTCGATCAGACACTTAGAAAAAAAAATGAAAAAAAAAAAAAAAAAATTGGATTTTTTCTAAGTACAAAATCGAGAGAGGCTAAAAATCACCTCTTTTTCCTTCTCTCGATCAGACACTTAGAAAAAAAACGGAAAAAAAAAAAAAAAAAAAATTGGATTTTTTCTAAGTACAAAATCGAGAGAGGCTAAAAATCACCTCTTTTTCCTTCTCTCGATCAGACACTTAGAAAAAAACGTAAAAAAAAAAAAAAAAAATTTGGATTTTTTCTAAGTACAAAATCGAGAGAGGCTAAAAATCACCTCTTTTTCCTTTTCTCGATCAGACACTTAGAAAAAAAACGGAAAAAAAAAAAAAAAAAAATTTGGATTTTTTCGAAGTACAAAATCGAGAGAGGCTAAAAATCACCTCTTTTTCCTTCTCTCGATCAGACACTTAGAAAAAAAACGGAAAAAAAAAAAAAAAATTTGGATTTTTTCTAAGTACAAAATCGAGAGTGGCTAAAAATCACCTCTTTTTCCTTCTCTCGATCAGACACTTAGAAAAAAAACGGAAAAAAAAAAAAAAAAATTTGGATTTTTTCTAAGTACAAAATCGAGAGAGGCTAAAAATCACCTCTTTTTCCTTTTCTCGATCAGACACTTAGAAAAAAAACGGAAAAAAAAAAAAAAAAAATTTGGATTTTTTCTAAGTACAAAATCGAGAGAGGCTAAAATCACCTCTTTTTCCTTCTCTCGATCAGACACTTAGAAAAAAACGGAAAAAAAAAAATAAAAATTTGGATTTTTTCTAAGTACAAAATCGAGAGAGGCTAAAAATCACCTCTTTTTCCTTTTCTCGATCAGACACTTAGAAAAAAAACGTAAAAAAAAAAAAAAAAAAATTGGATTTTTTCTAAGTACAAAATCGAGAGTGGCTAAAAATCACCTCTTTTTCCTTTTCTCGATCAGACACTTAGAAAAAAAACGGAAAAAAAAAAAAAAAAAATTGGATTTTTTCTAAGTACAAAATCGAGAGTGGCTAAAAATCACCTCTTTTTCCTTCTCTCGATCAGACACTTAGAAAAAAAACGGAAAAAAAAAAAAAAAAAATTGGATTTTTTCTAAGTACAAAATCGAGAGAGGCTAAAAATCACCTCTTTTTCCTTCTCTCGATCAGACACTTAGAAAAAAAACGGAAAAAAATAAAAATAAAAATTTGGATTTTTTCTAAGTACAAAATCGAGAGTGGCTAAAAATCACCTCTTTTTCCTTCTCTCGATCAGACACTTAGAAAAAAAACGGAAAAAAAAAAAAAAAAAATTTGGATTTTTTCTAAGTACAAAATCGAGAGAGGCTAAAAATCACCGCTTTTTCCTTCTCTCGATCAGACACTTAGAAAAAAAATGTAAAAAAAAAAAAAAAAATTTGGATTTTTTCTAAGTACAAAATCGAGAGAGGCTAAAAATCACCTCTTTTTCCTTCTCTCGATCAGACACTTAGAAAAAAAACGGAAAAAAAAAAAAAAAAAAATTGGATTTTTTCTAAGTACAAAATCGAGAGTGGCTAAAAATCACCTCTTTTTCCTTTTCTCGATCAGACACTTAGAAAAAAAACGGGAAAAAAAAAAAAAAAAAATTGGATTTTTTCTAAGTACAAAATCGAGAGTGGCTAAAAATCACCTCTTTTTCCTTCTCTCGATCAGACACTTAGAAAAAAAACAGAAAAAAAAAAAAAAAAAAATTGGATTTTTTCTAAGTACAAAATCGAGAGAGGCTAAAAATCACCTATTTTTCCTTTTCTCGATCAGACACTTAGAAAAAAACGGGAAAAAAAAAAAAAAATTTGGATTTTTTCTAAGTACAAAATCGAGAGAGGCTAAAAATCACCTCTTTTTCCTTCTCTCGATCAGACACTTAGAAAAAAAACGGAAAAAAAAAATAAATAAATTTGGATTTTTTCTAAGTACAAAATCGAGAGTGGCTAAAAATCACCTCTTTTTCCTTCTCTCGATCAGACACTTAGAAAAAAAACGGAAAAAAAAAAAAAAAAAATTTGGATTTTTTCTAAGTACAAAATCAAGAGAGGCTAAAAATCACCTCTTTTTCCTTCTCTCGATCAGACACTTTGAAAAAAAACGGAAAAAAAAAAAAAAAAAAATTTGGATTTTTTCTAAGTACAAAATCGAGAGTGGCTAAAAATCACCTCTTTTTCCTTCTCTCGATCAGACACTTAGAAAAAAAACGGAAAAAAAAAAAAAAAAAATTTGGATTTTTTCTAAGTACAAAATCGAGAGAGGCTAAAAATCACCTCTTTTTCCTTTTCTCGATCAGACACTTAGAAAAAAAACGGAAAAAAAAAAAAAAAAAATTGGATTTTTTCTAAGTACAAAATCGAGAGAGGCTAAAAATCACCTCTTTTTCCTTCTCTCGATCAGACACTTAGAAAAAAAACGGAAAAAAAAAAAAAAAAATTTGGATTTTTTCTAAGTACAAAATCGAGAGTGGCTAAAAATCACCTCTTTTTCCTTCTCTCGATCAGACACTTAGAAAAAAAACGGAAAAAAAAAAAAAAAAAAATTGGATTTTTTCTAAGTACAAAATCGAGAGAGGCTAAAAATCACCTCTTTTTCCTTCTCTCGATCAGACACTTAGAAAAAAAACGTAAAAAAAAAAAAAAAAATTTGGATTTTTTCTAAGTACAAAATCGAGAGAGGCTAAAAATCACCTCTTTTTCCTTCTCTCGATCAGACACTTAGAAAAAAAACGGAAAAAAAAAATAAAAAAAAATTGGATTTTTTCTAAGTACAAAATCGAGAGTGGCTAAAAATCACCTCTTTTTCCTTCTCTCGATCAGACACTTAGAAAAAAAACGGAAAAAAAAAAAAAAAAATTTGGATTTTTTCTAAGTACAAAATCGAGAGAGGCTAAAAATCACCTCTTTTTCCTTCTCTCGATCAGACACTTAGAAAAAAAATGGAAAAAAAAAAAAAATTTGGATTTTTTCTAAGTACAAAATCGAGAGTGGCTAAAAATCACCTCTTTTTCCTTCTCTCGATCAGACACTTACAAAAAAAACGGAAAAAAAAAAAAAAAAAATTTGGATTTTTTCTAAGTACAAAATCGAGAGTGGCTAAAAATCACCTCTTTTTCCTTCTCTCGATCAGACACTTAGAAAAAAAAATGAAAAAAAAAAAAAAAAAATTGGATTTTTTCTAAGTACAAAATCGAGAGAGGCTAAAAATCACCTCTTTTTCCTTCTCTCGATCAGACACTTAGAAAAAAAACGGAAAAAAAAAAAAAAAAAAAATTGGATTTTTTCTAAGTACAAAATCGAGAGAGGCTAAAAATCACCTCTTTTTCCTTCTCTCGATCAGACACTTAGAAAAAAAACGTAAAAAAAAAAAAAAAAAATTTGGATTTTTTCTAAGTACAAAATCGAGAGAGGCTAAAAATCACCTCTTTTTCCTTTTCTCGATCAGACACTTAGAAAAAAAACGGAAAAAAAAAAAAAAAAAAATTTGGATTTTTTCGAAGTACAAAATCGAGAGAGGCTAAAAATCACCTCTTTTTCCTTCTCTCGATCAGACACTTAGAAAAAAAACGGAAAAAAAAAAAAAAAAATTTGGATTTTTTCTAAGTACAAAATCGAGAGTGGCTAAAAATCACCTCTTTTTCCTTCTCTCGATCAGACACTTAGAAAAAAAACGGAAAAAAAAAAAAAAAAATTTGGATTTTTTTCTAAGTACAAAATCGAGAGAGGCTAAAAATCACCTCTTTTTCCTTTTCTCGATCAGACACTTAGAAAAAAAACGGAAAAAAAAAAAAAAAAAATTTGGATTTTTTCTAAGTACAAAATCGAGAGAGGCTAAAAATCACCTCTTTTTCCTTCTCTCGATCAGACACTTAGAAAAAAAACGGAAAAAAAAAAATAAAAATTTGGATTTTTTCTAAGTACAAAATCGAGAGAGGCTAAAAATCACCTCTTTTTCCTTTTCTCGATCAGACACTTAGAAAAAAAACGTAAAAAAAAAAAAAAAAAAAATTGGATTTTTTCTAAGTACAAATCGAGAGTGGCTAAAATCACCTCTTTTTCCTTTTCTCGATCAGACACTTAGAAAAAAAACGGAAAAAAAAAAAAAAAAAATTGGATTTTTTCTAAGTACAAAATCGAGAGTGGCTAAAAATCACCTCTTTTTCCTTCTCTCGATCAGACACTTAGAAAAAAAACGGAAAAAAAAAAAAAAAAATTTGGATTTTTTCTAAGTACAAAATCGAGAGAGGCTAAAAATCACCTCTTTTTCCTTTTCTCGATCAGACACTTAGAAAAAAAACGGAAAAAAAAAAAAAAAAATTTGGATTTTTTCTAAGTACAAAATCGAGAGAGGCTAAAAATCACCTCTTTTTCCTTCTCTCGATCAGACACTTAGAAAAAAAACGGAAAAAAAAAATAAATAAATTTGGATTTTTTCTAAGTACAAAATCGAGAGTGGCTAAAAATCACCTCTTTTTCCTTCTCTCGATCAGACACTAAGAAAAAAAACGGAAAAAAAAAAAAAAAAAATTTGGATTTTTTCTAAGTACAAAATCAAGAGAGGCTAAAAATCACCTCTTTTTCCTTCTCTCGATCAGACACTTTGAAAAAAAACGGAAAAAAAAAAAAAAAAAATTTGGATTTTTTCTAAGTACAAAATCGAGAGTGGCTAAAAATCACCTCTTTTTCCTTCTCTCGATCAGACACTTAGAAAAAAAACGGAAAAAAAAAAAAAAAAAATTTGGATTTTTTCTAAGTACAAAATCGAGAGAGAGGCTAAAAATCACCTCTTTTTCCTTTTCTCGATCAGACACTTAGAAAAAAAAACGGAAAAAAAAAAAAAAAAAATTGGATTTTTTCTAAGTACAAAATCGAGAGAGGCTAAAAATCACCTCTTTTTCCTTCTCTCGATCAGACACTTAGAAAAAAAACGGAAAAAAAAAAAAAAAAAATTGGATTTTTTCTAAGTACAAAATCGAGAGTGGCTAAAAATCACCTCTTTTTCCTTCTCTCGATCAGACACTTAGAAAAAAAACAGAAAAAAAAAAAAAAAAAATTGGATTTTTTCTAAGTACAAAATCGAGAGTGGCTAAAAATCACCTCTTTTTCCTTCTCTCGATCAGACACTTAGAAAAAAAACGGAAAAAAAAAAAAAAAAATTTGGATTTTTTCTAAGTACAAAATCGAGAGAGGCTAAAAATCACCTCTTTTTCCTTCTCTCGATCAGACACTTAGAAAAAAAACGGAAAAAAAAAATAAAAAAATTTGGATTTTTTCTAAGTACAAAATCGAGAGAGGCTAAAAATCACCTCTTTTTCCTTTTCTCGATCAGACACTTAGAAAAAAAACGGAAAAAAAAAAAAAAAAAATTTGGATTTTTTCTAAGTACAAAATCGAGAGAGGCTAAAAATCACCTCTTTTTCCTTCTCTCGATCAGACACTTAGAAAAAAAACGGGAAAAAAAAAAAAAAAAATTGGATTTTTTCTAAGTACAAAATCGAGAGTGGCTAAAAATCACCTCTTTTCCTTCTCTCGATCAGACACTTAGAAAAAAAACGGAAAAAAAAAAAAAAAAATTTGGATTTTTTCTAAGTACAAAATCGAGAGAGGCTAAAAATCACCTCTTTTTCCTTCTCTCGATCAGACACTTAGAAAAAAAACGGAAAAAAAAAAAAAAAAAATTTGGATTTTTTCTAAGTACAAAATCGAGAGAGGCTAAAAATCACCTCTTTTTCCTTTTCTCGATCAGACACTTAGAAAAAAAACGGAAAAAAAAAAAAAAAAAATTTGGATTTTTTCTAAGTACAAAATCGAGAGAGGCTAAAAATCACCTCTTTTTCCTTTTCTCGATCAGACACTTAGAAAAAAAACGGAAAAAAAAAAAAAAAAATTTGGATTTTTTCTAAGTACAAAATCGAGAGTGGCTAAAAATCACCTCTTTTTCCTTCTCTCGATCAGACACTTAGAAAAAAAACGGAAAAAAAAAATAAAAAATTTGGATTTTTTCTAAGTACAAAATCGAGAGAGGCTAAAAATCACCTCTTTTTCCTTTTCTCGATCAGACACTTAGAAAAAAAACGGAAAAAAAAAAAAAAAAAATTTGGATTTTTTCTAAGTACAAAATCGAGAGAGGCTAAAAATCACCTCTTTTTCCTTTTCTCGATCAGACACTTAGAAAAAAAAGCGGAAAAAAAAAAAAAAAAAAATTTGGATTTTTTCTAAGTACAAAATCGAGAGAGGCTAAAAATCACCTCTTTTTCCTTCTCTCGATCAGACACTTAGAAAAAAAACGTAAAAAAAAAAAAAAAAAATTGGATTTTTTCTAAGTACAAAATCGAGAGTGGCTAAAAATCACCTCTTTTTCCTTTTCTCGATCAGACACTTAGAAAAAAAACGGGAAAAAAAAAAAAAAAAAATTTGGATTTTTTCTAAGTACAAAATCGAGAGAGGCTAAAAATCACCTCTTTTTCCTTCTCTCGATCAGACACTTAGAAAAAAAACGTAAAAAAAAAAAAAAAAAAATTGGATTTTTTCTAAGTACAAAATCGAGAGTGGCTAAAAATCACCTCTTTTTCCTTTTCTCGATCAGACACTTAGAAAAAAAACGGGAAAAAAAAAAAAAAAAAATTGGATTTTTTCTAAGTACAAAATCGAGAGTGGCTAAAAATCACCTCTTTTTCCTTCTCTCGATCAGACACTTAGAAAAAAAACAGAAAAAAAAAAAAAAAAAATTGGATTTTTTCTAAGTACAAAATCGAGAGAGGCTAAAAATCACCTATTTTTCCTTTTCTCGATCAGACACTTAGAAAAAAAACGGAAAAAAAAAAAAAAAATTTGGATTTTTTCTAAGTACAAAATCGAGAGAGGCTAAAAATCACCTCTTTTTCCTTCTCTCGATCAGACACTTAGAAAAAAAACGGAAAAAAAAAAATAAATAAATTTGGATTTTTTCTAAGTACAAAATCGAGAGTGGCTAAAAATCACCTCTTTTTCCTTCTCTCGATCAGACACTTAGAAAAAAAACGGAAAAAAAAAAAAAAAAATTTGGATTTTTTCTAAGTACAAAATCAAGAGAGGCTAAAAATCACCTCTTTTTCCTTCTCTCGATCAGACACTTTGAAAAAAAACGGAAAAAAAAAAAAAAAAAATTTGGATTTTTTCTAAGTACAAAATCGAGAGTGGCTAAAAATCACCTCTTTTTCCTTCTCTCGATCAGACACTTAGAAAAAAACGGAAAAAAAAAAAAAAAAAATTTGGATTTTTTCTAAGTACAAAATCGAGAGAGGCTAAAAATCACCTCATTTTCCTTTTCTCGATCAGACACTTAGAAAAAAAACGGAAAAAAAAAAAAAAAAATTGGATTTTTTCTAAGTACAAAATCGAGAGAGGCTAAAAATCACCTCTTTTTCCTTCTCTCGATCAGACACTTAGAAAAAAAACGGAAAAAAAAAAAAAAAAAAATTTGGATTTTTTCTAAGTACAAAATCGAGAGAGGCTAAAAATCACCTCTTTTTCCTTCTCTCGATCAGACACTTAGAAAAAAAACGGAAAAAAAAAAAAAAAAAAAATTGGATTTTTTCTAAGTACAAAATCGAGAGTGGCTAAAAATCACCTCTTTTTCCTTCTCTCGATCAGACACTTAGAAAAAAAACGGAAAAAAAAAAAAAATAAATTTGGATTTTTTCTAAGTACAAAATCGAGAGTGGCTAAAAATCACCTCTTTTTCCTTCTCTCGATCAGACACTTAGAAAAAAAACGGAAAAAAAAAAAAAAAAAATTTGGATTTTTTCTAAGTACAAAATCGAGAGTGGCTAAAAATCACCTCTTTTTCCTTCTCTCGATCAGACACTTAGAAAAAAAACGGAAAAAAAAAAAAAAAAATTTGGATTTTTTCTAAGTACAAAATCGAGAGAGGCTAAAAATCACCTCTTTTTCCTTCTCTCGATCAGACACTTAGAAAAAAAACGGAAAAAAAAAAAAAAAAATTTGGATTTTTTCTAAGTACAAAATCGAGAGAGGCTAAAAATCACCTCTTTTTCCTTTTCTCGATCAGACACTTAGAAAAAAAACGGAAAAAAAAAAAAAAAAATTTGGATTTTTTCTAAGTACAAAATCGAGAGAGGCTAAAAATCACCTCTTTTTCCTTCTCTCGATCAGACACTTAGAAAAAAAACGGAAAAAAAAAAAAAAAAAATTGGATTTTTTCTAAGTACAAAATCGAGAGAGGCTAAAAATCACCTCTTTTTCCTTTTCTCGATCAGACACTTAGAAAAAAAACGGAAAAAAAAAAAAAAAAAATTTGGATTTTTTCTAAGTACAAAATCGAGAGAGGCTAAAAATCACCTCTTTTTCCTTCTCTCGATCAGACACTTAGAAAAAAAACGGAAAAAAAAAAAAAAAAATTGGATTTTTTCTAAGTACAAAATCGAGAGTGGCTAAAAATCACCTCTTTTTCCTTCTCTCGATCAGACACTTAGAAAAAAAACCGAAAAAAAAAGAAAAAAAATTTGGATTTTTTCTAAGTACAAAATCGAGAGAGGCTAAAAATCACCTCTTTTTCCTTCTCTCGATCAGACACTTAGAAAAAAAACGGAAAAAAAAAAAAAAAAAATTTGGATTTTTTCTAAGTACAAAATCGAGAGAGGCTAAAAATCACCTCTTTTTCCTTTTCTCGATCAGACACTTAGAAAAAAAACGGAAAAAAAAAAAAAAAAATTTGGATTTTTTCTAAGTACAAAATCGAGAGAGGCTAAAAATCACCTCTTTTTCCTTCCCTCGATCAGACACTTAGAAAAAAAACGGAAAAAAAAAAAAATTTGGATTTTTTCTAAGTACAAAATCGAGAGTGGCTAAAAATCACCTCTTTTTCCTTCTCTCGATCAGACACTTAGAAAAAAAACGGAAAAAAAAAAAAAAAAATTTGGATTTTTTCTAAGTACAAAATCGAGAGTGGCTAAAAATCACCTCTTTTTCCTTCTCTCGATCAGACACTTAGAAAAAAAACGGAAAAAAAAAAAAAAAAAATTTGGATTTTTTCTAAGTACAAAATCGAGAGAGGCTAAAAATCACCTCTTTTTCCTTCTCTCGATCAGACACTTAGAAAAAAAACGGAAAAAAAAAAAAAAAAAATTTGGATTTTTTCTAAGTACAAAATCGAGAGTGGCTAAAAATCACCTCTTTTTCCTTCTCTCGATCAGACACTTAGAAAAAAAACGGAAAAAAAAAAAAAAAAAATTGGATTTTTTCTAAGTACAAAATCGAGAGAGGCTAAAAATCACCTCTTTTTCCTTCTCTCGATCAGACACTTAGAAAAAAAACGGAAAAAAAAAAAAAAAAATTATTTTTTCTAAGTACAAAATCGAGAGTGGCTAAAAATCACCTCTTTTTCCTTCTCTCGATCAGACACTTAGAAAAAAAACGGAAAAAAAAAAAAAAAAATTTGGATTTTTTCTAAGTACAAAATCGAGAGAGGCTAAAAATCACCTCTTTTTCCTTTTCTCGATCAGACACTTAGAAAAAAAACGGAAAAAAAAAAATAAAAAATTTTGATTTTTTCTAAGTACAAAATCGAGAGAGGCTAAAAATCACCTCTTTTTCCTTCTCTCGATCAGACACTTAGAAAAAAAACGGAAAAAAAAAAAAAAAAAAATTTGGATTTTTTCTAAGTACAAAATCGAGAGTGGCTAAAAAACACCTCTTTTTCCTTCTCTCGATCAGACACTTAGAAAAAAAACGGAAAAAAAAAAAAAAAAAATTTGGATTTTTTCTAAGTACAAAATCGAGAGTGGCTAAAAATCACCTCTTTTTCCTTCTCTCGATCAGACACTTAGAAAAAAAAATGAAAAAAAAAAAAAAAAATTGGATTTTTTCTAAGTACAAAATCGAGAGAGGCTAAAAATCACCTCTTTTTCCTTCTCTCGATCAGACACTTAGAAAAAAAACGGAAAAAAAAAAAAAAAAAATTTGGATTTTTTCTAAGTACAAAATCGAGAGTGGCTAAAAATCACCTCTTTTTCCTTCTCTCGATCAGACACTTAGAAAAAAAACGTAAAAAAAAAAAAAAAAAAATTGGATTTTTTCTAAGTACAAAATCGAGAGTGGCTAAAAATCACCTCTTTTTCCTTTTCTCGATCAGACACTTAGAAAAAAAACGGGAAAAAAAAAAAAAAAAAATTGGATTTTTTCTAAGTACAAAATCGAGAGTGGCTAAAAATCACCTCTTTTTCCTTCTCTCGATCAGACACTTAGAAAAAAAACAGAAAAAAAAAAAAAAAAAAATTGGATTTTTTCTAAGTACAAAATCGAGAGAGGCTAAAAATCACCTATTTTTCCTTTTCTCGATCAGACACTTAGAAAAAAAACGGAAAAAAAAAAAAAAAAATTTGGATTTTTTCTAAGTACAAAATCGAGAGAGGCTAAAAATCACCTCTTTTTCCTTCTCTCGATCAGACACTTAGAAAAAAAACGGAAAAAAAAAATAAATAAATTTGGATTTTTTCTAAGTACAAAATCGAGAGTGGCTAAAAATCACCTCTTTTTCCTTCTCTCGATCAGACACTTAGAAAAAAAACGGAAAAAAAAAAAAAAAAAATTTGGATTTTTTCTAAGTACAAAATCAAGAGAGGCTAAAAATCACCTCTTTTTCCTTCTCTCGATCAGACACTTTGAAAAAAAACGGAAAAAAAAAAAAAAAAATTTGGATTTTTTCTAAGTACAAAATCGAGAGTGGCTAAAAATCACCTCTTTTTCCTTCTCTCGATCAGACACTTAGAAAAAAAACGGAAAAAAAAAAAAAAAAAATTTGGATTTTTTCTAAGTACAAAATCGAGAGAGGCTAAAAATCACCTCATTTTCCTTTTCTCGATCAGACACTTAGAAAAAAAACGGGAAAAAAAAAAAAAAAATTGGATTTTTTCTAAGTACAAAATCGAGAGAGGCTAAAAATCACCTCTTTTTCCTTCTCTCGATCAGACACTTAGAAAAAAAACGGAAAAAAAAAAAAAAAAAAATTGGATTTTTTCTAAGTACAAAATCGAGAGTGGCTAAAAATCACCTCTTTTTCCTTCTCTCGATCAGACACTTAGAAAAAAAACGGAAAAAAAAAAAAAATAAATTTGGATTTTTTCTAAGTACAAAATCGAGAGTGGCTAAAAATCACCTCTTTTTCCTTCTCTCGATCAGACACTTAGAAAAAAAACGGAAAAAAAAAAAAAAAAAAATTTGGATTTTTTCTAAGTACAAAATCGAGAGTGGCTAAAAATCACCTCTTTTTCCTTCTCTCGATCAGACACTTAGAAAAAAAACGGAAAAAAAAAAAAAAAAAATTTGGATTTTTTCTAAGTACAAAATCGAGAGAGGCTAAAAATCACCTCTTTTTCCTTCTCTCGATCAGACACTTAGAAAAAAAACGGAAAAAAAAAAAAAAAAATTTGGATTTTTTCTAAGTACAAAATCGAGAGAGGCTAAAAATCACCTCTTTTTCCTTTTCTCGATCAGACACTTAGAAAAAAAACGGAAAAAAAAAAAAAAAAAATTGGATTTTTTCTAAGTACAAAATCGAGAGAGGCTAAAAATCACCTCTTTTTCCTTCTCTCGATCAGACACTTAGAAAAAAAACGGAAAAAAAAAAAAAAAAAATTTGGATTTTTTCTAAGTACAAAATCGAGAGAGGCTAAAAATCACCTCTTTTTCCTTTTCTCGATCAGACACTTAGAAAAAAAACGGAAAAAAAAAAAAAAAAAATTTGGATTTTTTCTAAGTACAAAATCGAGAGAGGCTAAAAATCACCTCTTTTTCCTTCTCTCGATCAGACACTTAGAAAAAAAACGGAAAAAAAAAAAAAAAAAATTGGATTTTTTCTAAGTACAAAATCGAGAGTGGCTAAAAATCACCTCTTTTTCCTTCTCTCGATCAGACACTTAGAAAAAAAACCGAAAAAAAAAGAAAAAAAATTTGGATTTTTTCTAAGTACAAAATCGAGAGAGGCTAAAAATCACCTCTTTTTCCTTCTCTCGATCAGACACTTAGAAAAAAAACGGAAAAAAAAAAAAAAAAAATTTGGATTTTTTCTAAGTACAAAATCGAGAGAGGCTAAAAATCACCTCTTTTTCCTTTTCTCGATCAGACACTTAGAAAAAAAACGGAAAAAAAAAAAAAAAAAATTTGGATTTTTTCTAAGTACAAAATCGAGAGAGGCTAAAAATCACCTCTTTTTCCTTCCCTCGATCAGACACTTAGAAAAAAAACGGAAAAAAAAAAAATTTGGATTTTTTCTAAGTACAAAATCGAGAGTGGCTAAAAATCACCTCTTTTTCCTTCTCTCGATCAGACACTTAGAAAAAAAACGGAAAAAAAAAAAAAAAAAATTTGGATTTTTTCTAAGTACAAAATCGAGAGTGGCTAAAAATCACCTCTTTTTCCTTCTCTCGATCAGACACTTAGAAAAAAAACGGAAAAAAAAAAAAAAAAAATTTGGATTTTTTCTAAGTACAAAATCGAGAGAGGCTAAAAATCACCTCTTTTTCCTTCTCTCGATCAGACACTTAGAAAAAAAACGGAAAAAAAAAAAAAAAAAATTTGGATTTTTTCTAAGTACAAAATCGAGAGTGGCTAAAAATCACCTCTTTTTCCTTCTCTCGATCAGACACTTAGAAAAAAAACGGAAAAAAAAAAAAAAAAATTTGGATTTTTTCTAAGTACAAAATCGAGAGAGGCTAAAAATCACCTCTTTTTCCTTCTCTCGATCAGACACTTAGAAAAAAAACGGAAAAAAAAAAAAAAAAATTTGGATTTTTTCTAAGTACAAAATCGAGAGTGGCTAAAAATCACCTCTTTTTCCTTCTCTCGATCAGACACTTAGAAAAAAAACGGAAAAAAAAAAAAAAAAAATTTGGATTTTTTCTAAGTACAAAATCGAGAGAGGCTAAAAATCACCTCTTTTTCCTTTTCTCGATCAGACACTTAGAAAAAAAACGGAAAAAAAAATATAAAAAATTTTGATTTTTTCTAAGTACAAAATCGAGAGAGGCTAAAAATCACCTCTTTTTCCTTCTCTCGATCAGACACTTAGAAAAAAAACGGAAAAAAAAAAAAAAAAAATTTGGATTTTTTCTAAGTACAAAATCGAGAGTGGCTAAAAATCACCTCTTTTTCCTTCTCTCGATCAGACACTTAGAAAAAAAAATGAAAAAAAAAAAAAAAAATTGGATTTTTTCTAAGTACAAAATCGAGAGAGGCTAAAAATCACCTCTTTTTCCTTCTCTCGATCAGACACTTAGAAAAAAAACGGAAAAAAAAAAAAAAAAAATTTGGATTTTTTCTAAGTACAAAATCGAGAGTGGCTAAAAATCACCTCTTTTTCCTTCTCTCGATCAGACACTTAGAAAAAAAACGGAAAAAAAAAAAAAAAAAATTGGATTTTTTCTAAGTACAAAATCGAGAGTGGCTAAAAATCACCTCTTTTTCCTTCTCTCGATCAGACACTTACAAAAAAAAATGAAAAAAAAAAAAAAAAAATTTGATTTTTTCTAAGTACAAAATCGAGAGAGGCTAAAAATCACCTCTTTTTCCTTCTCTCGATCAGACACTTAGAAAAAAAACGGAAAAAATAAAAATAAAAATTTGGATTTTTTCTAAGTACAAAATCGAGAGTGGCTAAAAATCACCTCTTTTTCCTTCTCTCGATCAGACACTTAGAAAAAAAACGGAAAAAAAAAAAAAAAAAATTTGGATTTTTTCTAAGTACAAAATCGAGAGAGGCTAAAAATCACCGCTTTTTCCTTCTCTCGATCAGACACTTAGAAAAAAAATGTAAAAAAAAATAAAAAAAATTTGGATTTTTTCTAAGTACAAAATCGAGAGAGGCTAAAAATCACCTCTTTTTCCTTCTCTCGATCAGACACTTAGAAAAAAAACGGAAAAAAAAAAAAAAAAAAATTGGATTTTTTCTAAGTACAAAATCGAGAGTGGCTAAAAATCACCTCTTTTTCCTTTTCTCGATCAGACACTTAGAAAAAAAACGGAAAAAAAAAAAAAAAAATTTGGATTTTTTCTAAGTACAAAATCGAGAGAGGCTAAAAATCACCTCTTTTTCCTTCTCTCGATCAGACACTTAGAAAAAAAACGGAAAAAAAAAAAAAAAATTTGGATTTTTTCTAAGTACAAAATCGAGAGTGGCTAAAAATCACCTCTTTTTCCTTCTCTCGATCAGACACTTAGAAAAAAAACGGAAAAAAAAAAAAAAAAAATTTGGATTTTTTGTAAGTACAAAATCGAGAGAGGCTAAAAATCACCTCTTTTTCCTTTTCTCGATCAGACACTTAGAAAAAAAACGGAAAAAAAAAAAAAAAAAATTTGGATTTTTTCTAAGTACAAAATCGAGAGAGGCTAAAAATCACCTCTTTTTCCTTCTCTCGATCAGACACTTAGAAAAAAAACGGAAAAAAAAAAAAAAAAAAAATTGGATTTTTTCTAAGTACAAAATCGAGAGAGGCTAAAAATCACCTCTTTTTCCTTTTCTCGATCAGACACTTAGAAAAAAAACGGAAAAAAAAAAAAAAAAATTTGGATTTTTTCTAAGTACAAAATCGAGAGAGGCTAAAAATCACCTCTTTTTCCTTCTCTCGATCAGACACTTAGAAAAAAAACGGAAAAAAAAAAAAAAAAAAATTTGGATTTTTTCTAAGTACAAAATCGAGAGTGGCTAAAAATCACCTCTTTTTCCTTCTCTCGATCAGACACTTAGAAAAAAAACGGAAAAAAAAAAAAAAAAAATTGGATTTTTTCTAAGTACAAAATCGAGAGTGGCTAAAAATCACCTCTTTTTCCTTCTCTCGATCAGACACTTAGAAAAAAAACGGAAAAAAAAAATAAATAAATTTGGATTTTTTCTAAGTACAAAATCGAGAGTGGCTAAAAATCACCTCTTTTTCCTTTTCTCGATCAGACACTTAGAAAAAAAACGGAAAAAAAAAAAAAAAAAATTTGGATTTTTTCTAAGTACAAAATCGAGAGAGGCTAAAAATCACCTCTTTTTCCTTCTCTCGATCAGACACTTAGAAAAAAAACGGAAAAAAAAAAAAAAAAAATTTGGATTTTTTCTAAGTACAAAATCGAGAGAGGCTAAAAATCACCTCTTTTTCCTTTTCTCGATCAGACACTTAGAAAAAAAACGGAAAAAAAAAAAAAAAAAAATTTGGATTTTTTCTAAGTACAAAATCGAGAGAGGCTAAAAATCACCTCTTTTTCCTTCTCTCGATCAGACACTTAGAAAAAAAAACGGAAAAAAAAAAAATTGGATTTTTTCTAAGTACAAAATCGAGAGTGGCTAAAAATCACCTCTTTTTCCTTCTCTCGATCAGACACTTAGAAAAAAAACCAAAAAAAAAAAAAAAAAATTTGGATTTTTTCTAAGTACAAAATCGAGAGAGGCTAAAAATCACCTCTTTTTCCTTCTCTCGATCAGACACTTAGAAAAAAAACGGAAAAAAAAAAAAAAAAATTTGGATTTTTTCTAAGTACAAAATCGAGAGAGGCTAAAAATCACCTCTTTTTCCTTTTCTCGATCAGACACTTAGAAAAAAAACTGAAAAAAAAAAAAAAAAAATTTGGATTTTTTCTAAGTACAAAATCGAGAGAGGCTAAAAATCACCTCTTTTTCCTTCTCTCGATCAGACACTTAGAAAAAAAACGGAAAAAAAAGAAAAAAAAATTTGGATTTTTTCTAAGTACAAAATCGAGAGTGGCTAAAAATCACCTCTTTTTCCTTCTCTCGATCAGACACTTAGAAAAAAAACGGAAAAAAAAAAAAAAAAAATTTGGATTTTTTCTAAGTACAAAATCGAGAGAGGCTAAAAATCACCTCTTTTTCCTTCTCTCGATCAGACACTTAGAAAAAAAACGGAAAAAAAAAAAAAAAAAATTTGATTTTTTCTAAGTACAAAATCGAGAGTGGCTAAAAATCACCTCTTTTTCCTTCTCTCGATCAGACACTTAGAAAAAAAACGGAAAAAAAAAAAAAAAAAATTTGGATTTTTTCTAAGTACAAAATCGAGAGAGGCTAAAAATCACCTCTTTTTCCTTCTCTCGATCAGACACTTAGAAAAAAAACGGAAAAAAAAAAAAAAAAAATTTGGATTTTTTCTAAGTACAAAATCGAGAGTGGCTAAAAATCACCTCTTTTTCCTTCTCTCGATCAGACACTTAGAAAAAAAACGGAAAAAAAAAAAAAAAAAATTTGGATTTTTTCTAAGTACAAAATCGAGAGAGGCTAAAAATCACCTCTTTTTCCTTTCTCGATCAGACACTTAGAAAAAAAACGGAAAAAAAAAAAAATAAAATTTGGATTTTTTCTAAGTACAAAATCGAGAGAGGCTAAAAATCACCTCTTTTTCCTTCTCTCGATCAGACACTTAGAAAAAAAACGGAAAAAAAAAAAAAAAAAAATTGGATTTTTTCTAAGTACAAAATCGAGAGTGGCTAAAAAACACCTCTTTTTCCTTCTCTCGATCAGA
This sequence comes from Entelurus aequoreus, assembly GCF_033978785.1. Classification (NCBI taxonomy): domain Eukaryota; kingdom Metazoa; phylum Chordata; class Actinopteri; order Syngnathiformes; family Syngnathidae; genus Entelurus; species Entelurus aequoreus. The sequence continues at coordinate 20,981 of NW_026908322.1, forward strand.
CACTTAGAAAAAAAACGGAAAAAAAAAAAAAAAATTTGGATTTTTTCTAAGTACAAAATCGAGAGTGGCTAAAAATCACCTCTTTTTCCTTCTCTCGATCAGACACTTAGAAAAAAAAATGAAAAAAAAAAATAAAAATTGGATTTTTTCTAAGTACAAAATCGAGAGAGGCTAAAAATCACCTCTTTTTCCTTCTCTCGATCAGACACTTAGAAAAAAAAAGGAAAAAAAAAAAAAAAAAATTTGGATTTTTT
>NW_026908323.1:0-20884 GCF_033978785.1 Entelurus aequoreus
TGTCTGATCGAGAGAAGGAAAAAGAGGTGATTTTTAGCCACTCTCGATTTTGTACTTAGAAAAAATCCAAATTTTTTTTTTTTTTTTTTCCGTTTTTTTTCTAAGTGTCTGATCGAGAGAAGGAAAAAGAGGTGATTTTTAGCCTCTCTCGATTTTGTACTTAGAAAAAATCCAAATTTTTTTATTTTTTTTTTCCGTTTTTTTTCTAAGTGTCTGATCGAGAGAAGGAAAAAGAGGTGATTTTTAGCCTCTCTCGATTTTGTACTTAGAAAAAATCCAAATTTTTTTTTTTTTTTTTTACGTTTTTTTTCTAAGTGTCTGATCGAGAAAAGGAAAAAGAGGTGATTTTTAGCCTCTCTCGATTTTGTACTTGGAAAAAATCCAAATGGTTTTTTTTTTTTTTTCCGTTTTTTTTCTAAGTGTCTGATCGAGAGAAGGAAAAAGAGGTGATTTTTAGCCTCTCTCGATTTTGTACTTAGAAAAAATCCAAATTTTTTTTTTTTTTTTCCGTTTTTTTTCTAAGTGTCTGATCGAGAGAAGGAAAAAGAGATGATTTTTAGCCTCTCTCGATTTTGTACTTACAAAAAAATCCAAATTTTTTTTTTTTTTTTTTCCGTTTTTTTTCTAAGTGTCTGATCGAGAGAAGGAAAAAGAGGTGATTTTTAGCCTCTCTCGATTTTGTACTTAGAAAAAATCCAAATTTTTTTTTTTTTTTTTTCCGTTTTTTTTCTAAGTGTCTGATCGAGAGAAGGAAAAAGAGGTGATTTTTAGCCTCTCTCGATTTTGTACTTAGAAAAAATCCAAATTTTTTATTTTTATTTTTTTTTCTAAGTGTCCGATCGAGAGAAGGAAAAAGAGGTGATTTTTAGCCTCTCTCGATTTTGTACTTAGAAAAAATCCAAATTTTTTTTTTTTTTTTTCCGTTTTTTTTCTAAGTGTCTGATCGAGAGAAGGAAAAAGAGGTGATTTTTAGCCTCTCTCGATTTTGTACTGAGAAAAAATCCAATTTTTTTTTTTTTTTTTTTCCGTTTTTTTTCTAAGTGTCTGATCGAGAGAAGGAAAAAGAGGTGATTTTTAGCCTCTCTCGATTTTGTACTTAGAAAAAATCCAATTTTTTTTTTTTTTTTTTTTTTTTTCTAAGTGTCCGATCGAGAGAAGGAAAAAGAGGTGATTTTTAGCCTCTCTCGATTTTGTACTTAGAAAAAATCCAAATTTTTTTTTTTTTTTTTTCCGTTTTTTTTCTAAGTGTCTGATCGAGAGAAGGAAAAAGAGGTGATTTTTAGCCACTCTCGATTTTGTACTTAGAAAAAACCAAATTTTTTTTTTTTTTTTTTCCGTTTTTTTTCTAAGTGTCTGATCGAGAAAAGGAAAAAGAGGTGATTTTTAGCCTCTCTCGATTTTGTACTTAGAAAAAATCCAAAATTTTTTTTTTTTTTTTCCTTTTTTTTTCTAAGTGTCTGATCGAGAGAAGGAAAAAGAGGTGATTTTTAGCCTCTCTCGATTTTGTACTTAGAAAAAATCCAAATTTTTTTTTTTTTTTTTCCCGTTTTTTTTCTAAGTGTCTGATCGAGAGAAGGAAAAAGAGGTGATTTTTAGCCACTCTCGATTTTGTACTTAGAAAAAATCCAAATTTTTTTTTTTTTTTTTTCCGTTTTTTTTCTAAGTGTCTGATCGAGAAAAGGAAAAAGAGGTGATTTTTAGCCTCTCTCGATTTTGTACTTAGAAAAAATCCAAATTTTTTTTTTTTTTTTTTCCGTTTTTTTTCTAAGTGTCTGATCGAGAGAAGGAAAAAGAGGTGATTTTTAGCCACTCTCGATTTTGTACTTAGAAAAAATCCAAATTTTTTTTTTTTTTTTTCCGTTTTTTTTCTAAGTGTCTGATCGAGAAAAGGAAAAAGAGGTGATTTTTAGCCTCTCTCGATTTTGTACTTAGAAAAAATCCAATTTTTTTTTTTTTTTTTCCTTTTTTTTTCTAAGTGTCTGATCGAGAGAAGGAAAAAGAGGTGATTTTTAGCCTCTCTCGATTTTGTACTTAGAAAAAATCCAAATTTTTTTTTTTTTTTTTTCCGTTTTTTTTCTAAGTGTCTGATCGAGAGAAGGAAAAAGAGGTGATTTTTAGCCACTCTCGATTTTGTACTTAGAAAAAATCCAAATTTTTTTTTTTTTTTTTTCCGTTTTTTTTCTAAGTGTCTGATCGAGAAAAGGAAAAAGAGGTGATTTTTAGCCTCTCTCGATTTTGTACTTAGAAAAAATCCAATTTTTTTTTTTTTTTTTTTCCGTTTTTTTTCTAAGTGTCTGATCGAGAGAAGGAAAAAGAGGTGATTTTTAGCCACTCTCGATTTTGTACTTAGAAAAAATCCAATTTTTTTTTTTTTTTTTTTCCGTTTTTTTTCTAAGTGTCTGATCGAGAGAAGGAAAAAGAGGTGATTTTTAACCTCTCTCGATTTTGTACTTAGAAAAAATCCAAATTTTTTTTTTTTTTTTTTTCCGTTTTTTTTTCTAAGTGTCTGATCGAGAGAAGGAAAAAGAGGTGATTTTTAGCCACTCTCGATTTTGTACTTAGAAAAAATCCAAATTTTTTTTTTTTTTTTTCCGTTTTTTTTCTAAGTGTCTGATCGAGAGAAGGAAAAAGAGGTGATTTTTAGCCTCTCTCGATTTTGTACTTAGAAAAAATCCAATTTTTTTTTTTTTTTTTCCGTTTTTTTTCTAAGTGTCTGATCGAGAAAAGGAAAAAGAGGTGATTTTTAGCCTCTCTCGATTTTGTACTTAGAAAAAATCCAAATTTTTTTTTTTTTTTTTTCCGTTTTTTTTCTAAGTGTCTGATCGAGAGAAGGAAAAAGAGGTGATTTTTAGCCACTCTCGATTTTGTACTTAGAAAAAATCCAATTTTTTTTTATTTTTTTTCCCGTTTTTTTTCTAAGTGTCTGATCGAGAAAAGGAAAAAGAGGTGATTTTTAGCCTCTCTCGATTTTGTACTTAGAAAAAATCCAAATTTTTTTTTTTTTTTTTTCCGTTTTTTTTCTAAGTGTCTGATCGAGAGAAGGAAAAAGAGGTGATTTTTAGCCTCTCTCGATTTTGTACTTAGAAAAAATCCAAATTTTTTTTTTTTTTTTTTCCGTTTTTTTTCTAAGTGTCTGATCGAGAAAAGGAAAAAGAGGTGATTTTTAGCCTCTCTCGATTTTGTACTTAGAAAAAATCCAAATTTTTTTTTTTTTTTTTCCGTTTTTTTTCTAAGTGTCTGATCGAGAGAAGGAAAAAGAGGTGATTTTTAGCCACTCTCGATTTTGTACTTAGAAAAAATCCAAATTTTTTTTTTTTTTTTTTCCGTTTTTTTTCTAAGTGTCTGATCGAGAGAAGGAAAAAGAGGTGATTTTTAGCCTCTCTCGATTTTGTACTTAGAAAAAATCCAAATTTTTTTTTTTTTTTTCCCGTTTTTTTTCTAAGTGTCTGATCGAGAAAAGGAAAAAGAGGTGATTTTTAGCCTCTCTCGATTTTGTACTTAGAAAAAATCCAAATTTTTTTTTTTTTTTTTCCCGTTTTTTTTCTAAGTGTCTGATCGAGAGAAGGAAAAAGAGGTGATTTTTAGCCACTCTCGATTTTGTACTTAGAAAAAATCCAAATTTTTTTTTTTTTTTTTTCCGTTTTTTTTCTAAGTGTCTGATCGAGAGAAGGAAAAAGAGGTGATTTTTAGCCACTCTCGATTTTGTACTTAGAAAAAATCCAAATTTTTTTTTTTTTTTTTTTCCGTTTTTTTTCTAAGTGTCTGATCGAGAGAAGGAAAAAGAGGTGATTTTTAGCCTCTCTCGATTTTGTACTTAGAAAAAATCCAAATTTTTTTTTTTTTTTTTTCCGTTTTTTTTCTAAGTGTCTGATCGAGAGAAGGAAAAAGAGGTGATTTTTAGCCTCTCTCGATTTTGTACTTAGAAAAAATCCAAATTTTTTTTTTTTTTTTTTACGTTTTTTTTCTAAGTGTCTGATCGAGAAAAGGAAAAAGAGGTGATTTTTAGCCTCTCTCGATTTTGTACTTGGAAAAAATCCAAATGGTTTTTTTTTTTTTTTCCGTTTTTTTTCTAAGTGTCTGATCGAGAGAAGGAAAAAGAGGTGATTTTTAGCCTCTCTCGATTTTGTACTTAGAAAAAATCCAAATTTTTTTTTTTTTTTTCCGTTTTTTTTCTAAGTGTCTGATCGAGAGAAGGAAAAAGAGATGATTTTTAGCCTCTCTCGATTTTGTACTTAGAAAAAAATCCAAATTTTTTTTTTTTTTTTTTCCGTTTTTTTTCTAAGTGTCTGATCGAGAGAAGGAAAAAGAGGTGATTTTTAGCCTCTCTCGATTTTGTACTTAGAAAAAATCCAATTTTTTTTTTTTTTTTTTTCCGTTTTTTTTCTAAGTGTCTGATCGAGAGAAGGAAAAAGAGGTGATTTTTAGCCTCTCTCGATTTTGTACTTAGAAAAAATCCAATTTTTTTTTTTTTTTTTTTTTTTTCTAAGTGTCCGATCGAGAGAAGGAAAAAGAGGTGATTTTTAGCCTCTCTCGATTTTGTACTTAGAAAAAATCCAAATTTTTTTTTTTTTTTTTTCCGTTTTTTTTCTAAGTGTCTGATCGAGAGAAGGAAAAAGAGGTGATTTTTAGCCTCTCTCGATTTTGTACTGAGAAAAAATCCAATTTTTTTTTTTTTTTTTTTCCGTTTTTTTTCTAAGTGTCTGATCGAGAGAAGGAAAAAGAGGTGATTTTTAGCCTCTCTCGATTTTGTACTTAGAAAAAATCCATTTTTTTTTTTTTTTTTTTTTTTTTTCTAAGTGTCCGATCGAGAGAAGGAAAAAGAGGTGATTTTTAGCCTCTCTCGATTTTGTACTTAGAAAAAATCCAAATTTTTTTTTTTTTTTTTTCCGTTTTTTTTCTAAGTGTCTGATCGAGAAAAGGAAAAAGAGGTGATTTTTAGCCTCTCTCGATTTTGTACTTAGAAAAAATCCAAATTTTTTTTTTTTTTTTTCCGTTTTTTTTCTAAGTGTCTGATCGAGAGAAGGAAAAAGAGGTGATTTTTAGCCACTCTCGATTTTGTACTTAGAAAAAATCCAAATTTTTTTTTTTTTTTTTTCCGTTTTTTTTCTAAGTGTCTGATCGAGAGAAGGAAAAAGAGGTGATTTTTAGCCTCTCTCGATTTTGTACTTAGAAAAAATCCAAATTTTTTTTTTTTTTTTCCCGTTTTTTTTCTAAGTGTCTGATCGAGAAAAGGAAAAAGAGGTGATTTTTAGCCTCTCTCGATTTTGTACTTAGAAAAAATCCAAATTTTTTTTTTTTTTTTTCCCGTTTTTTTTCTAAGTGTCTGATCGAGAGAAGGAAAAAGAGGTGATTTTTAGCCACTCTCGATTTTGTACTTAGAAAAAATCCAAATTTTTTTTTTTTTTTTTTCCGTTTTTTTTCTAAGTGTCTGATCGAGAGAAGGAAAAAGAGGTGATTTTTAGCCACTCTCGATTTTGTACTTAGAAAAAATCCAAATTTTTTTTTTTTTTTTTTTCCGTTTTTTTTCTAAGTGTCTGATCGAGAGAAGGAAAAAGAGGTGATTTTTAGCCTCTCTCGATTTTGTACTTAGAAAAAATCCAAATTTTTTTATTTTTTTTTTCCGTTTTTTTTCTAAGTGTCTGATCGAGAGAAGGAAAAAGAGGTGATTTTTAGCCTCTCTCGATTTTGTACTTAGAAAAAATCCAAATTTTTTTTTTTTTTTTTTACGTTTTTTTTCTAAGTGTCTGATCGAGAAAAGGAAAAAGAGGTGATTTTTAGCCTCTCTCGATTTTGTACTTGGAAAAAATCCAAATGGTTTTTTTTTTTTTTTCCGTTTTTTTTCTAAGTGTCTGATCGAGAGAAGGAAAAAGAGGTGATTTTTAGCCTCTCTCGATTTTGTACTTAGAAAAAATCCAAATTTTTTTTTTTTTTTTCCGTTTTTTTTCTAAGTGTCTGATCGAGAGAAGGAAAAAGAGATGATTTTTAGCCTCTCTCGATTTTGTACTTACAAAAAAATCCAAATTTTTTTTTTTTTTTTTTCCGTTTTTTTTCTAAGTGTCTGATCGAGAGAAGGAAAAAGAGGTGATTTTTAGCCTCTCTCGATTTTGTACTTAGAAAAAATCCAAATTTTTTTTTTTTTTTTTTCCGTTTTTTTTCTAAGTGTCTGATCGAGAGAAGGAAAAAGAGGTGATTTTTAGCCTCTCTCGATTTTGTACTTAGAAAAAATCCAAATTTTTTATTTTTATTTTTTTTTCTAAGTGTCCGATCGAGAGAAGGAAAAAGAGGTGATTTTTAGCCTCTCTCGATTTTGTACTTAGAAAAAATCCAAATTTTTTTTTTTTTTTTTTCCGTTTTTTTTCTAAGTGTCTGATCGAGAGAAGGAAAAAGAGGTGATTTTTAGCCTCTCTCGATTTTGTACTGAGAAAAAATCCAATTTTTTTTTTTTTTTTTTCCGTTTTTTTTCTAAGTGTCTGATCGAGAGAAGGAAAAAGAGGTGATTTTTAGCCTCTCTCGATTTTGTACTTAGAAAAAATCCAATTTTTTTTTTTTTTTTTTTTTTTTTCTAAGTGTCCGATCGAGAGAAGGAAAAAGAGGTGATTTTTAGCCTCTCTCGATTTTGTACTTAGAAAAAATCCAAATTTTTTTTTTTTTTTTTCCCGTTTTTTTTCTAAGTGTCTGATCGAGAGAAGGAAAAAGAGGTGATTTTTAGCCTCTCTCGATTTTGTACTTAGAAAAAATCCAATTTTTTTTTTTTTTTTTTTTTTTTCTAAGTGTCCGATCGAGAGAAGGAAAAAGAGGTGATTTTTAGCCTCTCTCGATTTTGTACTTAGAAAAAATCCAAATTTTTTTTTTTTTTTTTCCCGTTTTTTTTCTAAGTGTCTGATCGAGAGAAGGAAAAAGAGGTGATTTTTAGCCTCTCTCGATTTTGTACTTAGAAAAAATCCAAATTTTTTTTTTTTTTTTTCTAAGTGTCCGATCGAGAGAAGGAAAAAGAGGTGATTTTTAGCCTCTCTCGATTTTGTACTTAGAAAAAATCCAATTTTTTTTTTTTTTTTCTTCCGTTTTTTTTCTAAGTGTCTGATCGAGAGAAGGAAAAAGAGGTGATTTTTAGCCACTCTCGATTTTGTACTTAGAAAAAATCCAAATTTTTTTTTTTTTTTTTTTCCGTTTTTTTTCTAAGTGTCTGATCGAGAGAAGGAAAAAGAGGTGATTTTTAACCTCTCTCGATTTTGTACTTAGAAAAAATCCAAATTTTTTTTTTTTTTTTTTTCCGTTTTTTTTTCTAAGTGTCTGATCGAGAGAAGGAAAAAGAGGTGATTTTTAGCCACTCTCGATTTTGTACTTAGAAAAAATCCAAATTTTTTTTTTTTTTTTTCCGTTTTTTTTCTAAGTGTCTGATCGAGAGAAGGAAAAAGAGGTGATTTTTAGCCTCTCTCGATTTTGTACTTAGAAAAAATCCAATTTTTTTTTTTTTTTTTCCGTTTTTTTTCTAAGTGTCTGATCGAGAAAAGGAAAAAGAGGTGATTTTTAGCCTCTCTCGATTTTGTACTTAGAAAAAATCCAAATTTTTTTTTTTTTTTTTTCCGTTTTTTTTCTAAGTGTCTGATCGAGAGAAGGAAAAAGAGGTGATTTTTAGCCACTCTCGATTTTGTACTTAGAAAAAATCCAATTTTTTTTTTTTTTTTTTTCCGTTTTTTTTCTAAGTGTCTGATCGAGAAAAGGAAAAAGAGGTGATTTTTAGCCTCTCTCGATTTTGTACTTAGAAAAAATCCAAATTTTTTTTTTTTTTTTTTCCGTTTTTTTTCTAAGTGTCTGATCGAGAGAAGGAAAAAGAGGTGATTTTTAGTATCTCTCGATTTTGTACTTAGAAAAAATCCAAATTTTTTTTTTTTTTTTTTCCGTTTTTTTTTTAAGTGTCTGATCGAGAAAAGGAAAAAGAGGTGATTTTTAGCCTCTCTCGATTTTGTACTTAGAAAAAATCCAAATTTATTTATTTTTTTTTCCGTTTTTTTTCTAAGTGTCTGATCGAGAGAAGGAAAAAGAGGTGATTTTTAGCCACTCTCGATTTTGTACTTAGAAAAAATCCAAATTTTTTTTTTTTTTTTTTCCGTTTTTTTTCTAAGTGTCTGATCGAGAGAAGGAAAAAGAGGTGATTTTTAGCCTCTCTCGATTTTGTACTTAGAAAAAATCCAAATTTTTTTTTTTTTTTTTGTTTTTTTTCTAAGTGTCTGATCGAGAAAAGGAAAAAGAGGTGATTTTTAGCCTCTCTCGATTTTGTACTTAGAAAAAATCCAATTTTTTTTTTTTTTTTTTTTTTTTCTAAGTGTCCGATCGAGAGAAGGAAAAAGAGGTGATTTTTAGCCTCTCTCGATTTTGTACTTAGAAAAAATCCAAATTTTTTTTTTTTTTTTTCCCGTTTTTTTTCTAAGTGTCTGATCGAGAGAAGGAAAAAGAGGTGATTTTTAGCCTCTCTCGATTTTGTACTTAGAAAAAATCCAAATTTTTTTTTTTTTTTTTCTAAGTGTCCGATCGAGAGAAGGAAAAAGAGGTGATTTTTAGCCTCTCTCGATTTTGTACTTAGAAAAAATCCAATTTTTTTTTTTTTTTTCTTCCGTTTTTTTTCTAAGTGTCTGATCGAGAGAAGGAAAAAGAGGTGATTTTTAGCCACTCTCGATTTTGTACTTAGAAAAAATCCAAATTTTTTTTTTTTTTTTTTTCCGTTTTTTTTCTAAGTGTCTGATCGAGAGAAGGAAAAAGAGGTGATTTTTAACCTCTCTCGATTTTGTACTTAGAAAAAATCCAAATTTTTTTTTTTTTTTTTTTCCGTTTTTTTTTCTAAGTGTCTGATCGAGAGAAGGAAAAAGAGGTGATTTTTAGCCACTCTCGATTTTGTACTTAGAAAAAATCCAAATTTTTTTTTTTTTTTTTCCGTTTTTTTTCTAAGTGTCTGATCGAGAGAAGGAAAAAGAGGTGATTTTTAGCCTCTCTCGATTTTGTACTTAGAAAAAATCCAATTTTTTTTTTTTTTTTTTCCGTTTTTTTTCTAAGTGTCTGATCGAGAAAAGGAAAAAGAGGTGATTTTTAGCCTCTCTCGATTTTGTACTTAGAAAAAATCCAAATTTTTTTTTTTTTTTTTTCCGTTTTTTTTCTAAGTGTCTGATCGAGAGAAGGAAAAAGAGGTGATTTTTAGCCACTCTCGATTTTGTACTTAGAAAAAATCCATTTTTTTTTTTTTTTTTTTTCCGTTTTTTTTCTAAGTGTCTGATCGAGAAAAGGAAAAAGAGGTGATTTTTAGCCTCTCTCGATTTTGTACTTAGAAAAAATCCAAATTTTTTTTTTTTTTTTTTCCGTTTTTTTTCTAAGTGTCTGATCGAGAGAAGGAAAAAGAGGTGATTTTTAGTATCTCTCGATTTTGTACTTAGAAAAAATCCAAATTTTTTTTTTTTTTTTTTCCGTTTTTTTTTTAAGTGTCTGATCGAGAAAAGGAAAAAGAGGTGATTTTTAGCCTCTCTCGATTTTGTACTTAGAAAAAATCCAAATTTATTTATTTTTTTTTCCGTTTTTTTTCTAAGTGTCTGATCGAGAGAAGGAAAAAGAGGTGATTTTTAGCCACTCTCGATTTTGTACTTAGAAAAAATCCAAATTTTTTTTTTTTTTTTTTCCGTTTTTTTTCTAAGTGTCTGATCGAGAGAAGGAAAAAGAGGTGATTTTTAGCCTCTCTCGATTTTGTACTTAGAAAAAATCCAAATTTTTTTTTTTTTTTTTGTTTTTTTTCTAAGTGTCTGATCGAGAAAAGGAAAAAGAGGTGATTTTTAGCCTCTCTCGATTTTGTACTTAGAAAAAATCCAAATTTTTTTTTTTTTTTTCCCGTTTTTTTTCTAAGTGTCTGATCGAGAGAAGGAAAAAGAGGTGATTTTTAGCCACTCTCGATTTTGTACTTAGAAAAAATCCAAATTTTTTTTTTTTTTTTTTCCGTTTTTTTTCTAAGTGTCTGATCGAGAGAAGGAAAAAGAGGTGATTTTTAGCCACTCTCGATTTTGTACTTAGAAAAAATCCAAATTTTTTTTTTTTTTTTTTTCCGTTTTTTTTCTAAGTGTCTGATCGAGAGAAGGAAAAAGAGGTGATTTTTAGCCTCTCTCGATTTTGTACTTAGAAAAAATCCAAATTTTTTTTCTTTTTTTTTCCGTTTTTTTTCTAAGTGTCTGATCGAGAGAAGGAAAAAGAGGTGATTTTTAGCCTCTCTCGATTTTGTACTTAGAAAAAATCCAAATTTTTATTTTTTTTTTTTACGTTTTTTTTCTAAGTGTCTGATCGAGAAAAGGAAAAAGAGGTGATTTTTAGCCTCTCTCGATTTTGTACTTGGAAAAAATCCAAATGGTTTTTTTTTTTTTTTCCGTTTTTTTTCTAAGTGTCTGATCGAGAGAAGGAAAAAGAGGTGATTTTTAGCCTCTCTCGATTTTGTACTTAGAAAAAATCCAAATTTTTTTTTTTTTTTTTCCGTTTTTTTTCTAAGTGTCTGATCGAGAGAAGGAAAAAGAGATGATTTTTAGCCTCTCTCGATTTTGTACTTAGAAAAAAATCCAAATTTTTTTTTTTTTTTTTTCCGTTTTTTTTCTAAGTGTCTGATCGAGAGAAGGAAAAAGAGGTGATTTTTAGCCTCTCTCGATTTTGTACTTAGAAAAAATCCAAATTTTTTTTTTTTTTTTTTCCGTTTTTTTTCTAAGTGTCTGATCGAGAGAAGGAAAAAGAGGTGATTTTTAGCCTCTCTCGATTTTGTACTTAGAAAAAATCCAAATTTTTTTTTTTTTTTTTTTTTTTCTAAGTGTCCGATCGAGAGAAGGAAAAAGAGGTGATTTTTAGCCTCTCTCGATTTTGTACTTAGAAAAAATCCAAATTTTTTTTTTTTTTTTTTCCGTTTTTTTTCTAAGTGTCTGATCGAGAGAAGGAAAAAGAGGTGATTTTTAGCCTCTCTCGATTTTGTACTGAGAAAAAATCCAATTTTTTTTTTTTTTTTTTTCCGTTTTTTTTGTAAGTGTCTGATCGAGAGAAGGAAAAATAGGTGATTTTTAGCCTCTCTCGATTTTGTACTTAGAAAAAATCCAATTTTTTTTTTTTTTTTTTTTTTTTCTAAGTGTCCGATCGAGAGAAGGAAAAAGAGGTGATTTTTAGCCTCTCTCGATTTTGTACTTAGAAAAAATCCAAATTTTTTTTTTTTTTTTTCCCGTTTTTTTTCTAAGTGTCTGATCGAGAGAAGGAAAAAGAGGTGATTTTTAGCCTCTCTCGATTTTGTACTTAGAAAAAATCCAAATTTATTTTTTTTTATTTTTTTTTTTTTCTAAGTGTCCGATCGAGAGAAGGAAAAAGAGGTGATTTTTAGCCTCTCTCGATTTTGTACTTAGAAAAAATCCAAATTTTTTTTTTTTTTTTCCCGTTTTTTTTCTAAGTGTCTGATCGAGAGAAGGAAAAAGAGGTGATTTTTAGCCTCTCTCGATTTTGTACTTAGAAAAAATCCAATTTTTTTTTTTTTTTTTTTTTTTTTTCTAAGTGTCCGATCGAGAGAAGGAAAAAGAGGTGATTTTTAGCCTCTCTCGATTTTGTACTTAGAAAAAATCCAAATTTTTTTTTTTTTTTTTTCCGTTATTTTTCTAAGTGTCTGATCGAGAGAAGGAAAAAGAGGTGATTTTTAGCCTCTCTCGATTTTGTACTTAGAAAAAATCCAAATTTTTTTTTTTTTTTTTTTCCGTTTTTTTTCTAAGTGTCTGATCGAGAGAAGGAAAAAGAGGTGATTTTTAGCCTCTCTCGATTTTGTACTTAGAAAAAATCCAAATTTTTTTTTTTTTTTTTTCCGTTTTTTTTCTAAGTGTCTGATCGAGAGAAGGAAAAAGAGGTGATTTTTAGCCACTCTCGATTTTGTACTTAGAAAAAATCCAAATTTTTTTTTTTTTTTTTTCCGTTTTTTTTCTAAGTGTCTGATCGAGAGAAGGAAAAAGAGGTGATTTTTAGCCTCTCTCGATTTTGTACTTAGAAAAAATCCAAATATTTTTTTTTTTTTTTCCGTTTTTTTTCTAAGTGTCTGATCGAGAGAAGGAAAAAGAGGTGATTTTTAGCCTCTCTCGATTTTGTACTTAGAAAAAATCCAAATTTTTTTTTTTTTTTTTCCGTTTTTTTTCTAAGTGTCTGATCGAGAAAAGGAAAAAGAGGTGATTTTTAGCCTCTCTCGATTTTGTACTTAGAAAAAATCCAAATTTTTTTTTTTTTTTTCCGTTTTTTTTCTAAGTGTCTGATCGAGAGAAGGAAAAAGAGGTGATTTTTAGCCACTCTCGATTTTGTACTTAGAAAAATCCAAATTTTTTTTTTTTTTTTTTCCGTTTTTTTTCTAAGTGTCTGATCGAGAGAAGGAAAAAGAGGTGATTTTTAGCCTCTCTCGATTTTGTACTTAGAAAAAATCCAATTTTTTTTTTTTTTTTTTCATTTTTTTTTCTAAGTGTCTGATCGAGAGAAGGAAAAAGAGGTGATTTTTAGCCACTCTCGATTTTGTACTTAGAAAAAATCCAATTTTTTTTTTTTTTTTTTTCCGTTTTTTTTCTAAGTGTCTGATCGAGAGAAGGAAAAAGAGGTGATTTTTAGCCACTCTCGATTTTGTACTTAGAAAAAATCCAAATTTTTTTTTTTTTTTTCCGTTTTTTTTCTAAGTGTCTGATCGAGAGAAGGAAAAAGAGGTGATTTTTAGCCTCTCTCGATTTTGTACTTAGAAAAAATCCAAATTTTTTTTTTTTTTTTTTCCGTTTTTTTTCTAAGTGTCTGATCGAGAAAAGGAAAAAGAGGTGATTTTTAGCCTCTCTCGATTTTGTACTTAGAAAAAATCCAAATTTTTTTTTTTTTTTTTCGTTTTTTTTCTAAGTGTCTGATCGAGAGAAGGAAAAAGAGGTGATTTTTAGCCACTCTCGATTTTGTACTTAGAAAAAATCCAAATTTTTTTTTTTTTTTTTCCGTTTTTTTTCTAAGTGTCTGATCGAGAGAAGGAAAAAGAGGTGATTTTTAGCCACTCTCGATTTTGTACTTAGAAAAAATCCAATTTTTTTTTTTTTTTTTCATTTTTTTTTCTAAGTGTCTGATCGAGAGAAGGAAAAAGAGGTGATTTTTAGCCACTCTCGATTTTGTACTTAGAAAAAATCCAAATTTTTTTTTTTTTTTTTCCGTTTTTTTTCTAAGTGTCTGATCGAGAGAAGGAAAAAGAGGTGATTTTTAGCCTCTCTCGATTTTGTACTTAGAAAAAATCCAAATTTTTTTTTTTTTTTTTTCCGTTTTTTTTCTAAGTGTCTGATCGAGAAAAGGAAAAAGAGGTGATTTTTAGCCTCTCTCGATTTTGTACTTAGAAAAAATCCAATTTTTTTTTTTTTTTTTTTCCGTTTTTTTTCTAAGTGTCTGATCGAGAGAAGGAAAACGAGGTGATTTTTAGCCTCTCTCGATTTTGTACTTAGAAAAAATCCAATTTTTTTTTTTTTTTTTTCATTTTTTTTTCTAAGTGTCTGATCGAGAGAAGGAAAAAGAGGTGATTTTTAGCCACTCTCGATTTTGTACTTAGAAAAAATCCAATTTTTTTTTTTTTTTTTTCATTTTTTTTTCTAAGTGTCTGATCGAGAGAAGGAAAAAGAGGTGATTTTTAGCCACTCTCGATTTTGTACTTAGAAAAAATCCAAATTGTTTTTTTTTTTTTTCCGTTTTTTTTCTAAGTGTCTGATCGAGAGAAGGAAAAAGAGGTGATTTTTAGCCACTCTCGATTTTGTACTTAGAAAAAATCCAAATTTTTTTTTTTTTTTTTTCCGTTTTTTTTCTAAGTGTCTGATCGAGAGAAGGAAAAAGAGGTGATTTTTAGCCTCTCTCGATTTTGTACTTAGAAAAAATCCAAATTTTTTTTTTTTTTTTTTCCGTTTTTTTTCTAAGTGTCTGATCGAGAAAAGGAAAAAGAGGTGATTTTTAGCCTCTCTCGATTTTGTACTTAGAAAAAATCCAAATTTTTTTTTTTTTTTTTTCCGTTTTTTTTCTAAGTGTCTGATCGAGAGAAGGAAAAAGAGGTGATTTTTAGCCACTCTCGATTTTGTACTTAGAAAAAATCCAATTTTTTTTTTTTTTTTTTTCCGTTTTTTTTCTAAGTGTCTGATCGAGAGAAGGAAAAAGAGGTGATTTTTAGCCTCTCTCGATTTTGTACTTAGAAAAAATCCAATTTTTTTTTTTTTTTTTTCATTTTTTTTTCTAAGTGTCTGATCGAGAGAAGGAAAAAGAGGTGATTTTTAGCCACTCTCGATTTTGTACTTAGAAAAAATCCAAATTTTTTTTTTTTTTTTTCCGTTTTTTTTCTAAGTGTCTGATCGAGAGAAGGAAAAAGAGGTGATTTTTAGCCACTCTCGATTTTGTACTTAGAAAAAATCCAAATTTTTTTTTTTTTTTTTTCCGTTTTTTTTCTAAGTGTCTGATCGAGAGAAGGAAAAAGAGGTGATTTTTAGCCTCTCTCGATTTTGTACTTAGAAAAAAATCCAATTTTTTTTTTTTTTTTTTCCCGTTTTTTTTCTAAGTGTCTGATCGAGAGAAGGAAAAAGAGGTGATTTTTAGCCACTCTCGATTTTGTACTTAGAAAAAATCAAAATTTTTTTTTTTTTTTTTTTCCGTTTTTTTTCTAAGTGTCTGATCGAGAGAAGGAAAAAGAGGTGATTTTTAGCCTCTCTCGATTTTGTACTTAGAAAAAATCCAAATTTTTTTTTTTTTTTTCCGTTTTTTTTCTAAGTGTCTGATCGAGAGAAGGAAAAAGAGGTGATTTTTAGCCTCTCTCGATTTTGTACTTAGAAAAAATCCAAATTTTTTTTTTTTTTTTCCGTTTTTTTTCTAAGTGTCTGATCGAGAAAAGGAAAAAGAGGTGATTTTTAGCCTCTCTCGATTTTGTACTTAGAAAAAATCCAAATTTTTTTTTCCGTTTTTTTTCTAAGTGTCTGATCGAGAGAAGGAAAAAGAGGTGATTTTTAGCCACTCTCGATTTTGTACTTAGAAAAAATCCAAATTTTTTTTTTTTTTTTTTCCGTTTTTTTTCTAAGTGTCTGATCGAGAGAAGGAAAAAGAGGTGATTTTTAGCCTCTCTCGATTTTGTACTTAGAAAAAATCCAATTTTTTTTTTTTTTTTTTCATTTTTTTTTCTAAGTGTCTGATCGAGAGAAGGAAAAAGAGGTGATTTTTAGCCACTCTCGATTTTGTACTTAGAAAAAATCCAATTTTTTTTTTTTTTTTTTCCGTTTTTTTCTAAGTGTCTGATCGAGAGAAGGAAAAAGAGGTGATTTTTAGCCACTCTCGATTTTGTACTTAGAAAAAATCCAAATTTTTTTTTTTTTTTTTCCGTTTTTTTTCTAAGTGTCTGATCGAGAGAAGGAAAAAGAGGTGATTTTTAGCCACTCTCGATTTTGTACTTAGAAAAAATCCAATTTTTTTTTTTTTTTTTTCTTTTTTTTTCTAAGTGTCTGATCGAGAGAAGGAAAAAGAGGTGATTTTTAGCCACTCTCGATTTTGTACTTAGAAAAAATCCAAATTTTTTTTTTTTTTTTTTCCGTTTTTTTTCTAAGTGTCTGATCGAGAGAAGGAAAAAGAGGTGATTTTTAGCCTCTCTCGATTTTGTACTTAGAAAAAATCCAAATTTTTTTTTTTTTTTTTTCCGTTTTTTTTCTAAGTGTCTGATCGAGAAAAGGAAAAAGAGGTGATTTTTAGCCTCTCTCGATTTTGTACTTAGAAAAAATCCAATTTTTTTTTTTTTTTTTTTCCGTTTTTTTTCTAAGTGTCTGATCGAGAGAAGTAAAAGAGGTGATTTTTAGCCTCTCTCGATTTTGTACTTAGAAAAAATCCAATTTTTTTTTTTTTTTTTTCATTTTTTTTTCTAAGTGTCTGATCGAGAGAAGGAAAAAGAGGTGATTTTTAGCCACTCTCGATTTTGTACTTAGAAAAAATCCAATTTTTTTTTTTTTTTTTTCATTTTTTTTTCTAAGTGTCTGATCGAGAGAAGGAAAAAGAGGTGATTTTTAGCCACTCTCGATTTTGTACTTAGAAAAAATCCAAATTTTTTTTTTTTTTTTTTCCGTTTTTTTTCTAAGTGTCTGATCGAGAGAAGGAAAAAGAGGTGATTTTTAGCCACTCTCGATTTTGTACTTAGAAAAAATCCAAATTTTTTTTTTTTTTTTCCTTTTTTTTTCTAAGTGTCTGATCGAGAGAAGGAAAAAGAGGTGATTTTTAGCCTCTCTCGATTTTGTACCTAGAAAAAATCCAAAAATTTTTTTTTTATTTTTTCCGTTTTTTTTCTAAGTGTCTGATCGAGAGAAGGAAAAAGAGGTGATTTTTAGCCACTCTCGATTTTGTACTTAGAAAAAATCCAATTTTTTTTATTTTTTTTTTCCGTTTTTTTTCTAAGTGTCTGATCGAGAAAAGGAAAAAGAGGTGATTTTTAGCCTCTCTCGATTTTGTACTTAGAAAAAATCCAAATTTTTTTTTTTTTTTTCCTTTTTTTTTCTAAGTGTCTGATCGAGAGAAGGAAAAAGAGGTGATTTTTAGCCTCTCTCGATTTTGTACTTAGAAAAAATCCAAATTTTTTTTTTTTTTTTTTCCGTTTTTTTTCTAAGTGTCTGATCGAGAGAAGGAAAAAGAGGTGATTTTTAGCCACTCTCGATTTTGTACTTAGAAAAAATCCAAATTTTTTTTTTTTTTTTTTCCGTTTTTTTTCTAAGTGTCTGATCGAGAGAAGGAAAAAGAGGTGATTTTTAACCTCTCTCGATTTTGTACTTAGAAAAAATCCAAATTTTTTTTTTTTTTTTTTTCCGTTTTTTTTTCTAAGTGTCTGATCGAGAGAAGGAAAAAGAGGTGATTTTTAGCCACTCTCGATTTTGTACTTAGAAAAAATCCAAATTTTTTTTTTTTTTTTTCCGTTTTTTTTCTAAGTGTCTGATCGAGAGAAGGAAAAAGAGGTGATTTTTAGCCTCTCTCGATTTTGTACTTAGAAAAAATCCAATTTTTTTTTTTTTTTTTCCGTTTTTTTTCTAAGTGTCTGATCGAGAAAAGGAAAAAGAGGTGATTTTTAGCCTCTCTCGATTTTGTACTTAGAAAAAATCCAAATTTTTTTTTTTTTTTTTTCCGTTTTTTTTCTAAGTGTCTGATCGAGAGAAGGAAAAAGAGGTGATTTTTAACCACTCTCGATTTTGTACTTAGAAAAAATCCAATTTTTTTTTTTTTTTTTTTCCGTTTTTTTTCTAAGTGTCTGATCGAGAAAAGGAAAAAGAGGTGATTTTTAGCCTCTCTCGATTTTGTACTTAGAAAAAATCCAAATTTTTTTTTTTTTTTTTTCCGTTTTTTTTCTAAGT
Organism: Entelurus aequoreus; assembly: GCF_033978785.1. Classification (NCBI taxonomy): domain Eukaryota; kingdom Metazoa; phylum Chordata; class Actinopteri; order Syngnathiformes; family Syngnathidae; genus Entelurus; species Entelurus aequoreus. The sequence goes on from NW_026908323.1 coordinate 17,385, forward strand.
GTCTGATCGAGAGAAGGAAAAAGAGGTGATTTTTAGCCTCTCTCGATTTTGTACTTAGAAAAAATCCAAATTTTTTTTTTTTTTTTTTCCGTTTTTTTTCTAAGTGTCTGATCGAGAAAAGGAAAAAGAGGTGATTTTTAGCCTCTCTCGATTTTGTACTTAGAAAAAATCCAAATTTTTTTTTTTTTTTTTCCGTTTTTTTTCTAAGTGTCTGATCGAGAGAAGGAAAAAGAGGTGATTTTTAGCCACTCTCGATTTTGTACTTAGAAAAAATCCAAATTTTTTTTTTTTTTTTTTCCGTTTTTTTTCTAAGTGTCTGATCGAGAGAAGGAAAAAGAGGTGATTTTTAAGCCTCTCTCGATTTTGTACTTAGAAAAAATCCAATTTTTTTTTTTTTTTTTCCGTTTTTTTTCTAAGTGTCTGATCGAGAAAAGGAAAAAGAGGTGATTTTTAGCCTCTCTCGATTTTGTACTTAGAAAAAATCCAATTTTTTTTTTTTTTTTTCCGTTTTTTTTCTAAGTGTCTGATCGAGAGAAGGAAAAAGAGGTGATTTTTAGCCACTCTCGATTTTGTACTTAGAAAAAATCCAATTTTTTTTTTTTTTTTTTTCCGTTTTTTTTCTAAGTGTCTGATCGAGAGAAGGAAAAAGAGGTGATTTTTAGCCACTCTCGATTTTGTACTTAGAAAAAATCCAAATTTTTTTTTTTTTTTTTTTCCGTTTTTTTTCTAAGTGTCTGATCGAGAGAAGGAAAAAGAGGTGATTTTTAGCCTCTCTCGATTTTGTACTTAGAAAAAATCCAATTTTTTTTTTTTTTTTTTCCGTTTTTTTTCTAAGTGTCTGATCGAGAGAAGGAAAAAGAGGTGATTTTTAGCCTCTCTCGATTTTGTACTTAGAAAAAATCCAAATTTTTTTTTTTTTTTTTTCCGTTTTTTTTCTAAGTGTCTGATCGAGAAAAGGAAAAAGAGGTGATTTTTAGCCTCTCTCGATTTTGTACTTAGAAAAAATCCAAATGGTTTTTTTTTTTTTTTTCCGTTTTTTTTCTAAGTGTCTGATCGAGAGAAGGAAAAAGAGGTGATTTTTAGCCTCTCTCGATTTTGTACTTAGAAAAAATCCAATTTTTTTTTTTTTTTTTTTCCGTTTTTTTTCTAAGTGTCTGATCGAGAGAAGGAAAAAGAGATGATTTTTAGCCTCTCTCGATTTTGTACTTAGAAAAAAATCCAATTTTTTTTTTTTTTTTTTCCGTTTTTTTTCTAAGTGTCTGATCGAGAGAAGGAAAAAGAGGTGATTTTTAGCCTCTCTCGATTTTGTACTTAGAAAAAATCCAAATTTTTTATTTTTTTTTTTCTGTTTTTTTTCTAAGTGTCTGATCGAGAGAAGGAAAAAGAGGTGATTTTTAGCCTCTCTCGATTTTGTACTTAGAAAAAATCCAATTTTTTTTTTTTTTTTTTTTTTTTCTAAGTGTCCGATCGAGAGAAGGAAAAAGAGGTGATTTTTAGCCTCTCTCGATTTTGTACTTAGAAAAAATCCAAATTTTTTTTTTTTTTTTTTCCGTTTTTTTTCTAAGTGTCTGATCGAGAGAAGGAAAAAGAGGTGATTTTTAGCCTCTCTCGATTTTGTACTGAGAAAAAATCCAAATTTTTTTTTTTTTTTTTCCGTTTTTTTTCTAAGTGTCTGATCGAGAGAAGGAAAAAGAGGTGATTTTTAGCCTCTCTCGATTTTGTACTTAGAAAAAATCCAATTTTTTTTTTTTTTTCTTTTTTTTTCTAAGTGTCCGATCGAGAGAAGGAAAAAGAGGTGATTTTTAGCCTCTCTCGATTTTGTACTTAGAAAAAATCCAAATTTTTTTTTTTTTTTTTCCGTTTTTTTTCTAAGTGTCTGATCGAGAGAAGGAAAAAGAGGTGATTTTTAGCCTCTCTCGATTTTGTACTTAGAAAAAATCCAATTTTTTTTTTTTTTTTTTCTTTTTTTTTCTAAGTGTCCGATCGAGAGAAGGAAAAAGAGGTGATTTTTAGCCTCTCTCGATTTTGTACTTAGAAAAAATCCAATTTTTTTTTTTTTTTTTCCCGTTTTTTTTCTAAGTGTCTGATCGAGAGAAGGAAAAAGAGGTGATTTTTAGCCTCTCTCGATTTTGTACTTAGAAAAAATCCAATTTTTTTTTTTTTTTTTTTTTTTTTTTCTAAGTGTCCGATCGAGAGAAGGAAAAAGAGGTGATTTTTAGCCTCTCTCGATTTTGTACTTAGAAAAAATCCAAATTTTTTTTTTTTTTTTTCCGTTATTTTTCTAAGTGTCTGATCGAGAGAAGGAAAAAGAGGTGATTTTTAGCCTCTCTCGATTTTGTACTTAGAAAAAATCCAAATTTTTTTTTTTTTTTTTTCCGTTTTTTTTCTAAGTGTCTGATCGAGAGAAGGAAAAAGAGGTGATTTTTAGCCTCTCTCGATTTTGTACTTAGAAAAAATCCAAATTTTTTTTTTTTTTTTTTCCGTTTTTTTTCTAAGTGTCTGATCGAGAGAAGGAAAAAGAGGTGATTTTTAGCCACTCTCGATTTTGTACTTAGAAAAAATCCAAATTTTTTTTTTTTTTTTTTCCGTTTTTTTTCTTAGTGTCTGATCGAGAGAAGGAAAAAGAGGTGATTTTTAGCCTCTCTCGATTTTGTACTTAGAAAAAATCCAAATTTTTTTTTTTTTTTTTCCGTTTTTTTTCTAAGTGTCTGATCGAGAGAAGGAAAAAGAGGTGATTTTTAGCCTCTCTCGATTTTGTACTTAGAAAAAATCCAAATTTTTTTTTTTTTTTTCCGTTTTTTTTCTAAGTGTCTGATCGAGAGAAGGAAAAAGAGGTGATTTTTAGCCTCTCTCGATTTTGTACTTAGAAAAAATCCAAATTTTTTTTTTTTTTTTTCCGTTTTTTTTCTAAGTGTCTGATCGAGAGAAGGAAAAAGAGGTGATTTTTAGCCACTCTCGATTTTGTACTTAGAAAAATCCAATTTTTTTTTTTTTTTTTCCGTTTTTTTTCTAAGTGTCTGATCGAGAGAAGGAAAAAGAGGTGATTTTTAGCCTCTCTCGATTTTGTACTTAGAAAAAATCCAATTTTTTTTTTTTTTTTTCAGTTTTTTTTCTAAGTGTCTGATCGAGAGAAGGAAAAAGAGGTGATTTTTAGCCACTCTCGATTTTGTACTTAGAAAAAATCCAATTTTTTTTTTTTTTTTTCCCGTTTTTTTTCTAAGTGTCTGATCGAGAGAAGGAAAAAGAGGTGATTTTTAGCCTCTCTCGATTTTGTACTTAGAAAAAATCCAAATTTTTTTTTTTTTTTTTCCGTTTTTTTTCTAAGTGTCTGATCGAGAAAATGAAAAAGAGGTGATTTTTAGCCTCTCTCGATTTTGTACTTAGAAAAAATCCAAATTTTTTTTTTTTTTTTTTCGTTTTTTTTCTAAGTGTCTGATCGAGAGAAGGAAAAAGAGGTGATTTTTAGCCACTCTCGATTTTGTACTTAGAAAAAATCCAAA